>NC_083847.1:1099287-1338227 GCF_015708825.2 Lethenteron reissneri
GGGAGTGTCTTCACTGAGGGGAGTGTCTCATGAGGGGAGTGTCCACTGAGGGGGAGTGTCTTCACTGAGGGGGAGTGTCCTCACTGAGGGGAGTGTCCTCAGAGGGAGTGTCTTCACTGAGGGGGAGTGTCTTCACTGAGGGGATGTCTCACTGAGGGGAGTGTCGTCACTGAGGGGGAGTGTCTTCACTGAGGGGGAGTGTCTTCACTGAGGGGGAGTGTCTTCACTGAGGGGGAGTGTCTTCACTGAGGGGAGTGTCTTCACTGAGGGGAGTGTGTCTCACTGGGGGAGTGTCTTCACTGAGGGGAGTATCTTCAACTGAGGGGGAGTTCTTCACTGAGGGGAGTGTCTTCACTGAGGGGGAGTGTCTTCACTGAGGGGGAGTGTCTTCACTGAGGGGGTGTCTTCACTGAGGGGAGTGTCTTCACTGAGGGGAGTGTCTTCACTGAGGGGGAGTGTCGTCACTGAGGGAGTGTCTTCACTGAGGGGGAGTGTCTTCACTGAGGGGAGTGTCTTCACTGAGGGGAGTGTCTTCACTGAGGGGAGTGTGCTTCACTGAGGGGGAGTGTCGTCACTGAGGGGGAGTGTCGTCACTGAGGGCGTGTCGTCACTGAGGGGAGTGTCGTCACTGAGGGGAGTGTCTTCACTGAGGGGGCGTGTCGTCACTGAGGGGGCGTGTCGTCACTGAGGGGGAGTGTCGTCACTGAGGGGGAGTGTCGTCACTGAGGGGGGGAGGGTCGTCACTGGGGGGAGTGTCTTCACTGAGGGGGCGTGTCCTCACTAAGGGGGCGTGTCTTCACTGAGGGGGTGTGTCGTCACTGAGGGGGCGTGTCCTCACTAAGGGGGCGTGTCTTCACTGAGGGGGCGTGTCCTCACTGAGGGGGCGTGTCCTCACTGAGGGGGTGTGTCCTCACTAAGGGGGCGTGTCGTTACTGAGGGGGCGTGTCTTCACTGAGGGGCGTGTCCTCACTGAGGGGGTGTGTCGTCACTGAGGGGGCGTGTCTTCACTGAGGGGGCGTGTCTTCACTGAGGGGGCGTGTCTTCACTGAGGGGGCGTGTCCTCACTGAGGGGGCGTGTCTTCACTAAGGGGGAGTGTCCTCACTGAGGGGGCGTGTCCTCACTGAGGGGGCGTGTCCTCACTGAGGGGGCGTGTCTTCACTGAGGGGGAGTGTCCTCACTGAGGGGGGCGTGTCCTCACTGAGGGGGCGTGTCGTCACTGAGGGGGCGTGTCCTCACTGAGGGGGGCTTTTCTGACACGTCCCCCTCAGTGAGGCAAATGTGATAGCTGCCTCCCCTGGTGCTTTTTGATTGCAGTTTTATCACGAGACCAGCGAGCCTAAATATCTTTATACACATACGTGAAATAAGTTACCTTACCATGGAAGGTGAGGACATGTAATGAAGGGGTCTACAAACATTACATTGGTGACATACTGAGATAGTAACAGGCAAGCGCTTATTGCCCGTGCTCCATCCAGCTTCTGAGGGGTTGCGCAATCAGAGGGGAGGCTGATCTCGTCACTGCCTCACCTCTCGTCTCTCCCTGTATTTGAAACGGAGCTCGGCAAATTTGGCGATTTTGGCTATAAAAATTATTGGATTCATACAGAAATTATATTTATAACACAGATTAGTGTGGAAATCTTCCTATTTATTCTATTTTATTATTCTTTTTTTTACTTGAAGTAAAGCTATTTTCATTGTAGTATGACAGATGAGGCTCTGCCTCGCCTTACCGCACATGACTGTCCCCGTATAGCCTGTAACAGACTGTTGGGGCAAGCACTGTTAGCAAGCACCTATGAAGGCCGGCATGTCACATGAGGGGGTGGGTGGTCAGCACCACGCCCGGTCGCCTTTGTTTCCCCACCATCGATGATTTTACGTCCCACACCAGGTACTCATTTGAGACTGAGTCGACCTAGCCGAAGCTCAGGGCCAGTTTATATAATCGAAATCACCGATGTTGTCCATGATTCAAACTCGGGTCGCCGAGTTCGCAGTGTGGCGTAGCGCTAACTACTACACTACCGCTCCCCCACACACTCAATCCGCCTTTGATTGAAGGGAATGCGAGCCCACAGTTGCCTGGGGCTTCAAGTTTCCCACACCTCCTCGCTATGCTCCCATACCCTCTACATTATTTTCTTCAGAAGAAAATGCACTCTCTGTTGTTTGGCAGTCTTCTTTCCCGAGTAGAGGACTTTCCACCCCTCATAGTGGCTGGAGCCAGTCCACTTGACCTCCTAAATGCTGCAGAGATCCAGCTGGTACCAGTCCAGCTCCTGACCGAGGAGTGGCAGCCTCTCCTCCGCAGTGAGCATTCGAACATTCCGCGTGGCCACTCGCAATGTCTTCTTGCTGTTTCTGGAGGAACCCTAATTGTAATGATTCAGTCCCCTGGCTCCACCAAATAGGGTTTATCCAGGAGACGTCATAGATGCCTGTCCCCCGGGGCCTCCGGCACAAGTTTAGTTAGATTTTTTACATGTGTAATAAACGACTCTGTCAGGCTCTCTTGGTCTCCGTTGTCGTTTATTTAGGTTCCTCGTATCGCACCCTGCTGGTCCTCGGCCGGACCCGCGCCGCCTCCGCCCCGCGCCCCGCGCACGCTCCGTGTGGCCCGCACTCGCTGGTGGCCGCTCCGCTCTCTCCGTGTGCCCCGCACACGCCGCCAGCCACACCGCTCGCTCCGTGTGCCCTGCACACCCCGCTAGTCACTCACTAGCCACGTGTGCCCCGCTCACTCTGCTAGCCCCGCTCACTCTGCTAGCCCCTCACACACCGCTAGCCCTGTCTACCCCACGCACACCGCTGGCCGACGGTGTGCGTCGGTCTTCGACCACGTGGCAGATGGCGCCGCTCCTCCCGCACTGCCCAGCGTGGCTTCCCCTATTCTCACTCCGTTACGACTCCTCGATCTCTTCCGGCTCTCTCCCTATATCCTTCCCATCACGTGACCCTGACTCCTCCTTCCCGTACTGCCCCCGTCTCCACCCCCCGTTCACCTCGTTTCCCATTGGAGCCGAGGTGAGCAGTGGCTCCTCCCACACGCTCCGCCGACCAGGCTCCGCCCCCCAATGCTCCGGGCCGTGTGATTGGCGCGGAGGCCAGCAACCACCCCGTTTATGCTCGCATTACACATGTATATTAGTGGTATTTGTATTGAAGGTGGAGGGTTTACCAGACCCTCACACACATCCAGAGCCCTGGTTTTGCCACTGTGGTGGCTATAACCAGCATGAATGGGTATTTGCCGATTTTGAAATTGACCTTTCCTGGATGGTATTGCTCACATCCACCATAGCATTACCATCCGGCCCTAGTGAGGAGATAGGTGGTTGTTTTTTCTGGACACATGAACACGCACACACACACGTACAGACACATGGACACGGAAACATGCACATGTGAACAAAGAAACACATACAGATACATACACATGAACATATCATATAGATAGACACACAACACATGAACATGCACATGTATATTAACATCTATATATATAAAATCGTGAATCTGTCTGTCTGTCTGTCTGTGTGTGTGTGTGTGTCGCCGGACCATACGCACTTTCATTGGACGGCTGTTGCCCCTGGCAACGGGTAGCGACGCCTTCGCCGCTTTCATTGGACGGCGGTTGCCCCTGGCAACGGGTAGCGACGCCTTCGCCGCGGGCTGCAGTTTCATTGGACGGCGGTTGCCCCTGCCAACGGGTAGCCACGCCTTCGCCGCTTTCATTGGACGGCGGTTGCCCCTGCCAACGGGTAGCGACGCCTTCGGCGCGGGGTGGACGCCATTTTGAATTACCCTTAAAAATAGGCGCACGCATTAACACGCGACTCTGACGTAAATTCATCACAGTTTCACGTCCTCTTCACTTCCCTCCCACCCCAATGTGTTCAATTACTATTATAGGTTCCGTAGATAATAAAATAATAGCGATTACACAGTATTATTGTAGCGCGGGGGGGGGGGAACGGCACCCGTACCCTGCCTCTGCCGGGTGGGCAATTTTGGCGAGGCCGGAGCCTCTGCACGCTACTAGGCCTCGATACCCACCACGCGACTCTGAGGTAAATTCATCAAAGTTTCACGTACTCTTCACTCCCCCCCCACCACAATGTGTGCAATTAATATTACTTTTAAACCCAACGCGCCAAGAATCTATTCTTTAAATGTTGACTGTACAAATAGCCATTAAGCTGGGTGAGCGTACTGCCAGTCTATAATGTTGTCTGTAGCCTGCTTATTAAATTGGGTGAGTGTACTGCCAGTCTATAATGTTGACTGTTGCCTGCTTATTAAGCTCGGTGAGCGTACTGCCACTCTATCATGTAGACTCTAGCCTGCTTATGAAGCTGAGTGGGTGTACTGGCAGTCTATAATGTAGACTGTAGCCTGGTTATTATAATCGATTATTTCAATGTTCTTTGTACAAATAGTCATTAAGCTGGTTGAGCGTACTGGCCGTCTATAATGTAGACTGTAGCCTGCTTATTCAGCTGGGTGGGTGTACTGCCAGTCTATCATGTAGACTGTAGCCTGGTTATTAAGTAAAGTTAGTCAATTTGTAACACGTACGCTTTCGCAAACATTATTCATAAACAACGTTATTCGGTTTAGATCGCCTTATTTATTAATGTGTTGTAACCCTTATCCACCACCCGACACGCCCAATCTGCAAAAAATTGTCACGTTCATAAAAGACTAAGACTTCACTGCTTTAGCCCACCGGTGTGTTCAAGCGTAAAACCACAACAATTACCATTTCTCATGAAAAAACAACTGTATAATTATGTTTTAACCCCACGCGCCAATAATGGATTCTTTCAATGTTTATTCTACAAATAGTCATTAAGCTGGCTGAGCGTACTGGCAGTCTATAATGTAGACTGAAGCCTGCTTATTCAGCTGGGTGGGTGTACTGGCAGTCTATCATGTACACTGTAGCCTGCTTATTAAGTAAAGTTTGTCAATTTGTAACACGTGGCCTTTCGCGAGCATTAATCATAAACAACGTTATTGGCTTTAGATCGCCTTATTTATTAATGTGTTGTAACCCTCCACCACCCAACACGGCCATTCAGTAAAAAAGTGTCACGTTCAGCGGTGAGGGAGGGAGAGCGGTGAGGGAGGGAGAGCGGTGAGGGAGGGAGAGCGGTGAGGGAGGGAGAGCGGTGAGGGAGGGAGAGCGGTGAGGGAGGGAGAGCGGTGAGGGAGGGAGAGCGGTGAGGGAGGGAGAGCGGTGAGGGAGGGAGAGCGGTGAGGGAGGGAGAGCGCTGAGGGAGGGAGAGCGGTGAGGGAGGGAGAGCGGTGAGGGAGGGAGAGCGGTGAGGGAGGGAGAGCGGTGAGGGAGGGAGAGCGGTGAGGGAGGGAGAGCGGTGAGGGAGGGAGAGCGGTGAGGGGGGGAGAGCGGTGAGGGAGAGCGGTGAGGGAGGGAAAACGGTGAGGGAGGGAGAGCGGTGAGGGAGGGACAGCGGTGAGGGAGGGAGAGCGGTGAGGGAGGGAGAGCGGTGAGGGAGGGAGAGCGGTGAGGGAGGGAGAGCGGTGAGGGAGGGAGAGCGGTGAGGGAGGGAGAGCGGTGAGGGAGGGAGAGCGGTGAGGGAGGGAGAGCGGTGAGGCAGGGAGAGCGGTGAGGGAGGGAGAGCGGTGAGGGAGGGACTCAGCCTCAAAACGAGTAACTGGTGTGGCGTATTAACATCGCCACTGGGGAGACAAAGGCGCCTGGGCGTGGTGGATACAAGTCCCGGGCGAAGCCGGGTAGTACAGCTAGTTCACATATATACACATGGACACGCAGACAAAAACGCACACATGAACAGAGACACACAATGACAAACCAGTCTAAGGAGTTCACCCCCATCGGTGGCTCTGATGTCAGAAGAAAACATTCAATCCACGTGTGCTGTTGTTGAAGCTGGTAAATGAGTGAATTACCAAAACAGGATTGGAAATTTTTAGAAAGTAAGAGATTCTAGGCCGATAAAAGATAGTAACACATGGAGGTCATAAATCATTCAGAGTCAGGAGCTGCTGCTGCTGCTACTCCCCTGCATGGGGTATAAGGCAACGTTATGCGATGCATCGGAGAGAGTGGACAGGTTTCATACACACACAGATACCCATATACTCAGATACTCATAGACTCATACAGAGACCCATAAACTCACAAAGAGACCCATGAACTCATGCAGAAAGTCAAAGATTCACATTGAAGCCCATAAACTCATATAGAGACCAATATACTCACACAGAGAACCATAGATTCACACATGCAAAAACTCATACAGAGACCCATACACTCACACGATGCTCTATAGACGCATGCAGAGACTCATAGGCTCACACAAACTCAAAGACTAACATAGAAGCCCAAAAACTAACATTGAGACCCATAGACTCGGACAAAGACACGGAAATTCACGCAGAGATACATAGTTTATTGTCCTTCTCCCACACCTCCGGTTAAATATATAGTTATAGCCTACATATTGTATATACGGGTGTTAAAAAACATGCGTAGCTATTTGAGTAAAAGTGAGTCGTAACTTGCATAGCCACCCCACCAACATTGAAATAGCGAATTGGTCGTTGCGCCACCTGGGAGCGTGTTGCATGCGCTGGGACTTTGTGCAGCTGTCTTGAACTCACGATGCGAGAGAGAGAGCGCCTCTATCTGCAATGCTCCTGTGTTTAAGACCCCGTGGGCTGAACACAACATCCGGCTGTAGTGGTTCACCGGGCTGCAATGCAGACTTGGATTCTGACGCCTAAACGCTCAACTTCGGTCCTTTAACTGGACGGTGTCCTGTGCTTTATGAATGTCAATTTAACCCAAAGTAGTAGGAGGCTTTCGCCACGAATATTATTCATGATAGATGTTTTATTGGAGTAAAATGGCGTCAGTATAAATGTCGTTAACCCGACATAGCCCATTCAGTAAAGGTTTTTCACGTAAACAAAAGGTGGCCAATTAATCTTGAATTGAAGCTTTCGTGACTGCAGGAATCCATACTCTTTGGTTCTTTCGGTAAAGTCACGTAGTTAGAAATGAACTGAAATAAAAACAATCACGATCGAAACATCGTGATTTGTTTTTATTTTATTTCTAACTACGTGACTTTGCCTAAAGAACCAAAGAGCGTGGCCAATTAGTTTCCACTTCAGCACTAACCGGTTGTGTGTTGCTTGAGAAAATCTATTGCAACATTTACAATTTTTAATTACCATGACGTTTCGCTAGCAATTTACGCCAACCATCATCATCATCGGGCGACTTTGCCAGAATGTGAAGAGATATCTACCTTACTTCCGGTCTTAAATAGAGAAACGTGGCGTCATCACTGTGAGCCAATCAGAGAGCAGAGGGTGTTTATTGTAATCCTGTAACAATGGATTATGTTAATCTGGAACAGATGGCTTAATCACAGTTAATCAGTATTGTGATGCCTTTACAAGGCATACAATTGCAAGGTGTATTACTTAATAATAGGCTTCCAAGCAGCGCTAAGCCTGGAGCAGTCAGAACGGTTAAAGTTATTTGTATTTCTCTCAATGTCAATGGCTTCTCGAATTAGTCTTAGCCAAATGATAATTAGTGTTACACAACCAAAGCAACGTTATCAAAATCAATTGAATGCCCTTGTTGGCATGCTTGTTCTGCAAATTCCAACAGTTGTGTTTGCAAGTACTTAATATTTCTTCGGTGTTATTTTAGTCTCATATAAAAAACATTGTAATGTTTGTAATGTTTTTTTTAACCTATCTACGGTACTTTACCGAAAGAATTGCTGCAGTCACGAAAGTTTTAATAAATCTCAAACATATGTTTCGTACCGTCTGTCCAACAAAGCATTTAACTACGAGAGCAATTAATCCGGTACACACCTTCTGTTGATAACTTCGGGCAGCTCCTCTTTAGTCGGGGAATCTAGTTTTTGTATGTTTCACCATCGTGGTCATCATCAGCGCGTGTGAGTTCATTGTGAGTGAGTGAGCGAGTGGAGTTTTGTCTATTCTGTGTTAAGTCGGTGAACTGCAGGGTTGTGTAGACGCGTGCTATTACTGTCGCTGAGAGTTTGAAGAGTTGATGGTACTCGGTTGTCAATGAATTATTATCCACCACAGTTGGTTCACGTTCTTGTGCATAACGAACCAAGGCATAGTTACTACATTCCAAATCTTGTTAAGATTCTCAGTATTCCAAATCGAGTTATTGTCCTTCTTTCTGTTGCCGTCAAATCACATTTAAAAAGCTGTGTTGGTGTCCTATTAAAAATATTGAGGGAATTGCAGAAAATGGATCGGAACTCCTCTCTCTCCCATGTTAGCAATGAGCAACCCTCAAAGCTATCAGCTGGAACTGGAATATTTCCTCAATCACTGCCGATGCCGGATGGGAAAATTGGTGGGGTTTCAGGACTTTCTCAGTTGGTGCAAGCGGCTATGTCTCTCTGCATTGTCTAACCGATTCATAATCGCCCAGACACCCTGGCCGGCAAGGAGAGAGGTGGCTGAGAAAAAGTGCCGGGCCTATTTTTCCTCTGGTGAGAACATCTCACATCCCAAAATTAGTTGTCATTACCACAGCTTTGGAAATATTTGCAGATTTTTGTTGAGCATTTTTCTGAGATGTTTCCCAAAAGCTTTGTGTAAACTTAAGGGGGGTGCATGCGCGTCCGTGTGAATGTGTTCCTGATCTGTCTTCCCAGACGCGCCGATGAAAAAAAAATCTATTCACTCTGAGTACAGGATATAGCCACTGAAAACGGCGTCTCTATGCACGTCGAAGAAAAAATGAATGTACGGAGCCTCCAACTCCAGCCACACCTCGTCCCCAGCTTTGAGACTCAGCACTACGCTGCCACTTATTGCGTTGTAGTTTACGCCAGTGACCTTAGAGACGACCTCCCCGTTTTTCATGATCATAATCACGAGGTGCTTTTCATGGGCATGCGCGTACAGCGTGAAATAGTAGACGCCTGGATGGGCGCAGGTGAATTTCCCCGTGCCGGGGTTGTAGTGGCCCTGCGGGTTGGTGATGATGACGTTGAACGTCACGGGGGAGCCGGCCGCCGGCGTGTAGGCGCCTGGGACTCCCGGAGTCCCCGCGCGCCCCGGTTGGCCAAGAGGGCCCAGCATTCCCGGCAGACCTAGTCGGACAACACAGTCCAAACACACGGCGTGTGCATGTGTGTGTCACCCCACGGTAGTGTAGAGGTTAGCGCTATACACCCAGCAGAGACCCGAGTTCGATTCCCGCACATGGTCAACACAAGTGACGATTATCTGAACCGGTCATGGGAATTCTTCCCTACTTCGACTATCCTCAAATGATTACCAAGTGCGATGTTTTAACAACGCCACTTGGGAGATAAAGGCGTGCCGGCCTTCATAGGTGCTCACTAACATCACTTACCACAACAGTTTTTTTTAAGGCGATACGTGGGGTCTTTGTTTTTTGTGTGTTTATCCCCACTCTCAAACGGAGACATGGGGCAATTCTGCATCAATGTTGATGACGGTGAGCCAAACCTGCACAATTGAGTCGAGTCCTGTGACAAACGTCTTTGTTTTGTAACAGGAAAACCTTACCCGACGTGGCTGTTTGGAATGCGTGTTTCAGCTCTACACGGTGTACCGAGTGAGTTCTGTTTTCCAGAATATGGGGGTCATGTTCTGGTTATACACGGTGTACCTAATGAGGTATATTTTCCATGAAAATGGAGATACATAGAGACCCATAGACTAAATTATGACCTAAACTATTTGTTATTTTTCCACTGAGCTGCTGTTTTGCTTTTTTTTCCAGAAGCGACCTGCCTGTCGACAATGAAGTGGCTGGTTTCATCACGTGAATATTTGTAGCAGCCAAATACTCAAAAGTCTAAACGTGGAGGGGAAAACGAGAGGACCCGGAGAAAAATCCACACGACCACGGGAGAACATACAACCGCCGAATATACATCAGGCATCGTCAGGGTTGGGTTCGAACCAGAGGTCGCAAACGGGTACCCGTTCCCTACCCGTACCCGTACCCTACCCGAAATGAGTGACAAACGGTTACTCACCAGTGACTCACGGCCTACCCGTACCCGGCCGCACCAGGGTCGCAAACGGGTAGCCGTACCCGTACCCGGCTGGGTACGGGTAGCCGGGTATCGGGTAGGGTACGGGTGTCGGGTACCCGATTGCGACCTCTGGTTCGAACCCACGACCTCTTGTGGACCAGACGAGGGAGTTAACATCTCATAGCAACCGCAGTGAAATAAATATATCAGTGAGCTCGGTTATTTCCTACCTCGATTATATTGAGTTGCTTGGGCACTTGTGGTGTCTTTTAACTTCACGTTTAAAATAATAAGAGAAATGATTAATTGCTCCGTAGCACATGCAGCCTGTCGGTGGCGAGATGTTAACTACCTCGCCTGGTTTACAGGAGGTCGTGTGCTCGATCGCATTCCTGACGCCAGCTGTTTATTTGGAGTTTGCATGCGTCTCTCCCCGTTGTTGTGTGGATTTTTCACCGGGTCCTCCGATTTTCTTCCCTCCACATGTAGACATGTATTTGGCTGAATAAATGTCCACGTGTTGATGAGTCCACAAGAGTTACATATTTGGTGTGGTGTTTATTTACGCGGAAAACTTATTTTTTTCTCCTGAGTTACTTTATTCGCAGCATCCCACACGGATGCTCCTCACGTTCAACACCACGTACT
This sequence comes from Lethenteron reissneri, assembly GCF_015708825.2. Taxonomy (NCBI): domain Eukaryota; kingdom Metazoa; phylum Chordata; class Hyperoartia; order Petromyzontiformes; family Petromyzontidae; genus Lethenteron; species Lethenteron reissneri. The sequence continues at coordinate 1,110,010 of NC_083847.1, forward strand.
CATGTCGCTAACTCTTTCTTTCTTCCTCCGCTAGCCTGTTACTCCCCACTCTCCTAGCCTGTCACGGACTCTCTATCTGTACACTCTGCTAGCTTCTCACCCCGCTAGCCTATCACACTCAGACTAAAGATTTTCCGCTAGTCTTTCCACTGATAGCGTGTCTCGCCCGTGCCCCCAGCGGGGGATCAGCCATCACCTCTGGGGAGGACGAGGTGTGGAAGGCAAGGTCCCGGACTTCTTTTAAATATGTTCACTGCTTCATCTCCAACCAACTCAATCCAGTTGCTTCACACGTTCCCCTTATATCCCCCTTCTCATTAAGTGCCCTCAGATGACCCTCATTAAGATGCCGTCTCTCGCACGTGTTCTCACCCTCAGCCAAATGCGTTTGCATTTGCAGCCAGCCAATCACTGCCTCGTTTAATTGATGGCGTCTCTCTGTCTGCTGTCTCCCAGGCCACCCGCCTGCACCTGCTCGTCCTGAGCTGGCCTCACAGGTTGCAACCCCGTACATGAATGCAACTGCTGTTTGCAAACCCTGCGCGCGTTACGCCACTACGCATAGCTCAGTGAGAATTACTTGGTAATAAAATACATATATAGAATCAGCTGCTAGGAGCACACGAGTCAGTGTCACAGTCTCACCTGGGTCCCCAGTCAAGCCTCGAGCCCCGAGCTCTCCCTTGTCCCCGGGTGCTCCGGTAGCGCCTGCGACAAGAACAAAGCATGGCTCGTCCGCTCAACAAGCCACTCTCAATACACACCACTCGCCTCCACGCACTCTCCTGCCTCTCCCTCTCATCTCACTCCACTCCCCTCCACGCACTCTCCTGTCTCTCCACTCTCAGCTCACTCCACTCCCCTTCACGCACTCTCCTCTCATCTCACTCCACTCCCCTCCACGCACTCTCCTGCCTCTCCCCTCTCATCTCACTCTACTCCACATGAGACACTCTCCTACGATAATGAGCGAGTGAACGATCAAGGGCATGACATGGTGAGTGAACGTTTGAGTGAGTTAACGTTTGAATGAACTAGGGAGTGAATGAGTGAGTGAACGATTGAGTGAGTTAATAAGTGAGTAAGTGAGTGAGTGAACGAGTGAGCGAGTGAATGAGTGAGTTAGTGCGTGCACGATTGAGTGAACGAGTGAATGAATGAGTGAGTGAATGAGTGAGTGAACGATTGAATGAGTGAATGAGTGACTAGGGAGTGAACGAGTGAGTGATCGAGTGAGCGAGCGAGTGATCGCGTCCCACCACGAGCGCACCGTCGGGGGGTCTCTGGGACCCGACCCCTCACCGTCTCTGCCGTCCCTCCCGGGGGCCCCAGGGGCGCCGTGCTGCCCCGGGGCTCCGGGCTGACCGGGGATCCCGTTGATGCCCGCGCAGACGGTCTTCTCCTGCTGGGCTCCCACCACCACCACCCCCAGCAGCAGCGGCAGGGCCGAGATGGACATCTGGGGACAGCAGTGGCGAGATGTTAACTAGCTCGCCTGGTATACAGGATGGATTTAAACACGAACTATTATTTTATTAAATCCTTTATATTAAGTTCACTTGCTTGCTTGCGCTTACGACCGTGCAAATCTTTCGGTCGCTTTTTAACCCACTTCCCGTGATCCAATCGAGCTGACATTTTGCACACAGACTCCTTGTGCGTGACAATTTATTTTTGTGAATTTTTTTTCCCAAAATTTTCCACTTTTTAGGAATTTTTTTTTAAAATCCTTTATATTAAGTTCACTTGCTTGCGTGCTTACGACCGTGCAAATCTTTCGGTCGTTTTTTAACCCACTTCCCGTGATCCAATCGAGCTGACATTTTGCACACAGACTCGTTGTGCGTGACAATTTTTTTTCGTGAAAAAAATTTTCACAAATTTTCCACTTTTTAGGAAAACATTTTTTTTACTAACACAATAATATATTTTTCCAAAAACACAGAAAATTATTCAAGAAAACAACAAAAATGTACAATATAAACAATCATACAAAAACTGAAAACCTTATAATCCATATATACGACTTTCCTTGTATTTAATTTAAAATACCAATGTGATAAAAATGAAACTCTTACTCAAGAAAAACAGAAATGAATAATAAAATAAAAGCTATGCCACGCATATAAAGGATTTACGGGTTAATTTTTTTTTACCAATTAAGGTATGAATGAGTTGCTATACTGTAAAGTCGATCTTTTTTCAAAAGCGCCCTGCCCATCACAAATTATAGTTCAATGAAGTAGGCTTATCATTGTCACGTGGAAACTTATATCAAAGCTCTAAACACGTGGTGATGTTGATTTTAAATGTGAATGAGAAAAACTGGAGGACCCGGAGTAAAATACACGCGACCACAGAGCGACACGAAATATACAGCAGACATCAGGGTGGCAATCGAACCCACGACCTATATACCAATCGAGGTAATTAACATCTCCACAGGAAGAGAAAGAGAGAGACGCAAACTCCAAATACACAGCAGCAGGCATCATCGAGGTGTCGATTAAACCCACGATTTCCTGCATACCAGGCGAGGGCGTTAACATCTCCACAGGGAGGGACAGAGAGAGATGCAAACTCCAAATACACAGCAGCAGGCATCATCGAGGTCTCGATCGAACCCACGACTTCCTGTATACCAGGCGAGGTCGTTAACATCTCCACGGGGAGAGACAGAGAGAGATTGACACAAACTCCAAAGAAGGAGCAGCAGCAGGCATCGTCAGGGGCCCGGCGATCGAACCTGACGAGGGAGAATCAGAGACAAGCGCGGAGACAGCAGCCAGAACCATTGTGTCGTGTAGACGCTGCAGGAGAAATCCGATGAGCCGTGAAGCTCTTTTCAAGTCACAGATGCTCCGGTAAGGAGGCCACGAAGTCAGAACGTTTCAACAACAAACAACACGATGCACAAACAGGATAGGAGGGCGAAGTATAGGAAAGGTAAACAAATAATGTAAAACAATATAAACAAAAACATCTATCTTCTTGGTTCTTTCGGTAAAGTCACGTAGAAGGGAAATAATAAAATAATAAAAAACATATTGTATTATAATATTATTTTATGATGTTTAAGTTGTATTATTTTATTATCTCCCTTCTACGTGACCTTACCGAAAGAACCAAGAAGATGAATCCCTGCAGTCACGAAAGCTTTAAATCGAAAAAAAACATCTATACTAGTTGTTATCTTCCCAGGTAAAACCCCAACTGAGCTATTCACTTACTATCAGTAGAGACCTCTCCATCACAAATAATGGCAGCTCGACGAAGTGGCCTATCATCATCGTCAACATCACGTGAACAATTATAGTAGCAGCCAAACATAGAGATGGAGAGAAACGCATGGAGACCCATATTGATACATGTGTGGGTCTATGGGTTTATGGGTGTGTTTATGAGTCTGCGTGAGACTATGGGTTTCTGTGTGATCTATGGGCATCTGTTTAAGTCATTGCGTCTCTGTGCATCTGTGGTTCTCTGTGTGAGTCTATGGATCTCTGTGTGAGTTTACGGGTCACTTTGTGAGTATATGGGTCTCTGTGTGAGTATATGGGTCTATGTTTGAGTCTATGGGTCTATGTGTGCATCTACGGGTCCTTGTGTGAGTTTGGGGGTCTATATGTGAGCCTGTGGGTCTATGTGTGATGAGTCCATGGGTCTCCATGTGAGTCTACTGGTCTCTGTGTGATAAGTCTATGGATCTCTGTCGGAGTCTATGAGGCTGTGTGATGAGTCTATAGGTATCTGTTTGAAAATACGGGTCTCGGCGTGAGTCGATGGATCTCTGTGTGAGTCTATGGATCTCTGTGCCAGTCTATGGGTCTATGAGTGTCCGAGGGATATGTGTGAGTATGAAGGTCTATGTCTGAGTCTACGTCTCTGTGTGAATCTGTGGGTCTGCGTGTGAGTTTACGGGTCTCTTTGTGAGTGTATGGGTATTTTATGAGTCTATGGGTCTCTGTGTGAGTCTGTGAGTCTCTGCGTGAGGAGTCTATGCGCTGAGTATATGGGTCTCTGTATGGGTCTATGGATTTATGTTTGAGTATGTGGGTATATGTTTCAGTCTCCGGATCCCTGTGTGAGTCTGTGGATCTATGTGTGTGTCTGTGGGTCTGTGTGAGTCTACTCGTCTCTATGTGAGTCTATGGGTCGTGTTGTAAGTCTATGGAATTCTGCGAGTAATATATGGGGTATGTGTGTTGGTTGTTTTGCGTTTGTGCGGCGCGAGCGCAGGAGGTAGATTGCACATTCGCAGGCCACTCGAATGTATGTTGAACTTGTTTGGAGTCGTACATAGACAACAATGCGAATTGGATGTGTGGGGGAAGGACAACAATCTATGGGTCTCTGAATCTATGGGTCTCTGTGTGAGTCTATGGGTCTCTGTGTGAGTCTATGGGTTTCTGTGTGAGTCTATGGGTCTGTGTGTGATTAGTCTTAGGGTCTGGTGTGATGAGCCTATGGATCTCTGTGTGAGTCTTTATACATATGTAGTGGTGATTGGCTGTGTGTTGGTGACGCGCGCTGACAGGGAGTGATCGTGTGGCAGCGCGGGGCGATTGGTTGTGTAGTGGTAACACGCGCTGGGAAAACGGATCGTAGGAACAGCGCGCCGTGATTGGTCGACTAGTGGGCGCTCACATCGCGGTCCGCAAGAGGGCTATATAAGGCGGTGCGCGCGGGCGCTCGGGGAGTTGGTGACCGGCGAAGACTGAAGACGGCGGAGGAAGAGATAGGGCCCTGCGGCACCTAGTCCCGCTGTCCTTGTAAGGGCCGGGGCTCTGTGTGACCCAGAGGCGGGACCCTGGGACCCGGGGCCGAACGTCCGTGTGAGGGCCGGCTCTCGGGACCCAGAGGTTGTGACCCACGCCCAAGCTGGGGTGGGTCTGTAGGCTCCACGGACGTTACGGGGCTGGAGTGTAGTGTGAGCATGCAGCGTGAGCCATAGTCACTACACGTGTCAGTGGAGTGTGTAGTGGGAGAGGTAGTGACCACACGTGTCAGTGAAGTGTGTGTAGTGTGAGGAATAGTGACCACACGTTGTATCGTGACAAGTCAAGGTTTAATAAAAAGTGTGCTACCCGTCAAGAGGTTTCCTGCCGTCATTCCGATACTTCACATACGGTAAGTTGCATTTTCTTTCGCACCACCGTACGTAGCAGCTGAGCGTCCTGCTAATCGCAGGTTGTCGGTGCTCAGCGTTGGTCACCGAGTCACTGGAATCCTCTCCCCCGTCTCCCCTTTTAAACGTTACTCGAGTCACGTGCTCCTCCATTTCCCACTTGGTCCAGACCTCCCACGTGTGACGTCACAGTCAACACGCGCGCGCACAAACAAGAAAGACAAAAATCCCCCGCGTAGCCTGTAACAGACTGCCGGGGGCAAGTGGCTGTTAGTAGCGAGAAGTAGCAGCGCCTATGAAGGCCGGCACTGTGGCACACGAGGGGGTGGGTGGCCAGCAGCACCACGCCCAACCGCCTTCATCTCCCTTAGTGGTGATATTTAGCAGTAACGTGCTGTGAGGTCAATGGCTGGGGAGGCACTGGCTTGTATTAGAGCCAGATTTACTCACTGTGGTGGTGTGTCCTCACTGAGAGGGGCATGTCCTGATGCCAGTGGTTGTCACCTCGGCCATACTTCTCCCCGTCCTCCGGAGGTCATCCCAAGGCTTTGTGTGGACGCAGATGTTCTTAATTGCCCATTGGAATGTATTTTTGACTCGTCGATGCTGACCCCCGGGAGTGGTGTGTATTTGTGGCCATGTGTTTATTGTGAAATGGCATATATATTATCCATGTGGCATGTGAATGACCTCCTTTCCCCCATCTCTCTCTCTCTCTCTGGGTTTTATATTTGTGTCCTTTCTGCAGTGACTGGATTACCGAGTTAGATTCTCCCTTAATAAAAACAGTCGCGGTTATCTACTCTGGTTTTGATTCCCTCCTTAGGTCGACTCAGTCTAAATATGAATACCTGGCTGGCATGTTAAGATTGCCACTGGGAAGACAAAGGCGTGTGACAGTCATTGTTAATACAAATGTAGTGGGTTCAACTGGGTCGCAGACGTACTCTTTGGAGGCAACACATTTATTAACACCAACACAAGGGGTAACAGCTTCTTAACAAGATAACAACCAATGGTGGTGGACCACCAGGCTAACTACACGAATTACACAATAATAAGCTACAATGGAACGGACCACAGCTTGGGTCCCAGCCCACGTCTTGGTGACTCTGTAGAACGTAGAACGTAGATTCTTCAGGATGAACAACAGCAGCTGGTCTCTCTCGGGGACCCGGCTTACATCCTCTGCGGCGTGGCTGGCTCCGCCCTGAGTCACGACCACATTCTAGAATCCTCGAGCAGGATGTCGACCCTGACACGTGACCACCCCTAGCCCCCACTTGGGGCCCCCGTGTAAACTCACCTGGTCACGTGTATTCCGGGGTCAAACAGAGTGCCACGGCCTTTAGTAAACCCCTTACCGTGGCCGGCACTCTCACCACCTATCTTGTAGTTGTAGGGGCCGGCACTGCACGCAGAGCGTGGCACCATCCAGCGCTGTCAGTCAGCGCTCACCGAGCCCCACTAGGGCCGGTACTGCACTCACATGTAAGTGGTGACCGCGAGGTCAATACATCGTCGCATGCCGTGCCTCTCTAGGGCGGCATTACACAGTAACATCCGTGATGTCACTCCACAAATATGCCAAAAACCTTTTGCTCCTGAGCTGCATCATCAAGCTGTTGTTTAATACCGTAATGTTGGAAAATATTCCTACACGGTGGTGGTTAATCCAAACATTCCAACTTTTCAAGCCAAGGCTTGTGATTAATTAACTTTCACGATTCCCAGTCTAGTTGGTGTTCATTGCCCACCCCGTGTAAGCACTAAAATAGCCGTATGAATAAGCACGTGCGTACCCGTGTACCACTCGGCGCAGCTCCACACACAAACGCAACGGCACAAGCACCACGTGCAATGGCGAATTAATGATGGTAAGATCCGCACGTTAATTCCCAGTATCACGGCGCACTATTGATGACAATACACGTGCGTTAATCCCCGAGCGTTTACGATTGAATTCGCGCCGATCATCACATGTAGGCGCGCACCTACACCACGCCCAGACTTTCTCTCCACATACTTAATTTTGGAGCTTTCTTGACTGCAGGAATTACTCTTTGGTTCTTTCGGTAAAGTCACGTATAAAGAGAAAATAATACCTACAGAAATCACGCGGCGTCGACTATACGAAAACTCCACGTGGCCCGGAGCCAAAACCACCCATCGAGCAGCGTCCTACCTGGCTGTTCTCAACCCTTTTCACCTATCTCGAATGAAGCCCTCGGGGAGCCCCCACGCAATTCCCCACTAAGCCCTCAGGGAGCCCCCACGCTATCCCCCACTAAGCCCTCAGGGAGCCCCCACGCAATGCCCCACTAAGCCATCAGGGAGCCCCCACGCTATTCCCCACTAAGCCCTCAGGGAGCCCCCACGCTATTCCCCACTAAGCCCTCAGGGAGCCCCCACGCTATTCCTCACCACCCCTCTTCTGTACTCACGATTTCTCACGGCCCTGCTGGGAGTCGGAGGGACGAGGGTCCAGAGGGGTCCTTGCTTGAGTCGTGTCCTAGCCACGCTCGTCAGCGTCACTTGTACGCTCAAGTGGCTGTAAAGCTGGCTGCGTGGCTTGCCGACTCGAGAAGAAGAGAAGAAGGTGTCAGTTTTGTTGCCAGATAAAAGGGTCAAAAACCAATTATCACATTTTTTACTGGCAAATGAGGTTCCAATAGTGTAAATGCTTACCCCGAGCTCTCATACTCTGATGGTGCGTTGTCTTTGAGTTGTGCGCCTTTTGGCATCATCTGGTCCAACCCATGTGAGACTAGGCTCTAAGGAAAGCTGTCTCGGGTGTGGACCAATCAACTTCAAGGACAGTGCATATGTAGTGGTGATACGCGCTGGGATTAGGGATCGTATGCCAGCGCGTAATGATTGGCTGTGTATGTGGTGACACGCGCTGACGGTGGAGGATCAGGGATCAGCGCGGGGTACTGATTGGCTGTGGGCCGGTGACGCGCTGAGAGGGAGTGACCGGGTGGCAGCGCGGTGTGATTGGTGGAGTAGTGTTAACACGCGCTGGGGAAAACGGATCGTAGAGAGAGTGCGTCGTGATTGGTTCACTAAGGAGCGATGCTCACGTCGACGTCCGCATCAGCTCCGTCTCTCGTGAGCAGGGGCTATAAAAGGGGATGCACACAGGCGTAAGGGCAGTATGTAACCAGCGAAGAATGAAGACGGGGATGAAGACATAGGGCCCTGCGGTACCTAGTCCCGCTGTCCTAACGGGACCGGGACTCTGTGTAACCCAGAGGCGAGTGTACTGTGTGTAGCCATAGGCATAGAGTCTACACGAGCCGAATGTATTGTGTGTAGCCAGAGGCATAGGGTCTACACGAGTCAAGTGTATTGTGTGTAGCCAGAGGCATAGGGTCTACACGAGTCAAGTGTATTGTGTGTAGCCAGAAGCATAGAGTCTACACGAGTTAAGTGGAGTGTATAGTCCAAAGGATAGAGACCACCCGTTGTATTGTGACACGTCAAGATTTAATAAAAGTGTGTTACCCGTCAAGAAGTTCCTGCCGTCAATTCCAATACTTCAACTGGCGTCAGAAGTGAAACGGTCTTCCAAGCATGGATACAAGGAAGACCCGTCGGACCCACGGGATTGACCGCGGGGACAACCTCGACGACTCGGGCCAGCTGGCATCGGGGGGTGAGGACGAGGAATTGCCCACGCTGCAGGATCCGCCGACGGCGCCGGACGAGCGACGGGGGACCGACGCCGTGCTCCGCGAGGCGCACTCCCGCCTGGCGGAGCTGCTGCTCGCCGCCGCGTCCATCCTGGCGGAGATCAGCTCGTCGGGAGGAGCGGGGACGGCGGCGGACGTACTACAGGGTCGCCCCGCAGATTCCCGCCAAAATGACTTGGCGATTCCCGCCATTTCATCTGCGCCGACTTTTGGCGGGAACGGCCATCACCACGTGGCAGCGGTTCTCCAAGCGCGCCCGCTTACGTCACCAACGCGCGCTGCGGACCGCCATCAAACACCCGCCACTGGGGCCGCCATCTTACACACCAACGGGGCGGCGGAGAGGAAGCACGAGGAGGAGGACGACTTCATCTTTCAACAGCGCCTTCCCACGTTGTCAGCCTTCAAGGCGGAAGGCGGGGACTGGGGCCAATTTCAGCGCAGGTTTTTGGCGCATCAGGAGATGTCCGCCTGGTCCGACGCTACGGCACTGCGGGCACTGCCTGCCATGCTGGACGACAACGCGCTCGCGGCCTTCACGTCCGCACGCAGGTCGGACCGCTCCACGCTCAAGGATGCGCTGGCTCTCATGGCCAAGGTCTATGGTCCTCCTTCGGCGTGTCGCCATCATTTTTATGCAAGACGGAAGGCGGACACGGAGACCGTGCTCGCCTATCGCACGGCGTTGCTGGCTCTCGCCGACGCCGCGTTCCCTCGTATGGACGAGGAGGGCCAAGATGCCATGGTTTTGGAGCAACTGCTCAAGTTGGCGCAGGACCTGGGGGTCCCCATCAACACGGCCGACGAGACCGATATTTCTTCCTTACGGGTCGCTACGAGCATACAAGCGCACGAGGTCCTTCAACGTAAACAAGGGGTCGTCTGCAACGCTGCCGTGGCCTCAGCTCCGGGCCCGGTAGTCACCGTGCCCCAAGTCGTCAGCCCACGAGAGGAGGCGTTCATCGCGGGACGACCGGGGGACTGGAGGTCGGGGGGTCGTTCGCCTCTGCGATCGGCCCGCAAGCTGGAGCAACCGAGATCTCCGACGACTGTCATCACGTGTTATAACTGCGGCCTCCGGGGCCATGTGGCCTCCGGTTGCCGCGCCCCACGTCAGCGCGCCATGGGACCTCGGCTGGACGACGAACAAGGCCCCAAGTCATCCCTGCAAACCCCGGCAAGTCGCGGCACCTCACATGCCCGGCCCGCATACTCGACACGCATGGGCCGTCGCGTTGCGGCGGAGGAGAGCCGAGTAGGGTTCGGGGATTCGGTTCGGCGAGGGGGGTTCGGCCGGGACCGGGGAGACATTAAATGGTCGGAGTTGGGGCACAGAATAGTGGCTGCCTCAGCGGGTTCATCCGTCGTTACGGGATCTATTGATGGGGTCGAGGTCAGGGTGTTAGTGGACACGGGGGCATCGGCAACTATTATATCGGACCTCATTTATAACATTCACCCTGTACAATGTCGTCCGCTTCTTCCGGTGGATGTGCCATTTTACGCCGCTAATGGGGGATCGTTGGGCATTATCGGTCAGATTAGGGCGTCCATTTGCATTGGAGATATCAAATTGTCGGGACCCGTTTTCGTTTCGTCCTCCCTGGCGGTTCCTTGTCTATTGGGCACTGATTTTTTGGCAAAAATGCCCATCAAAATTCTCATTGATCAGCGTTGCATTGAACTACCATCGGGTCGCCGTATTTCATTTTTGACGAGCCCTACTGAAATTCGGATGGCGTGCGCTACGATACAAGCGTTAGCGACACAGACCGTGCACGTGCCCCCGGGTTCACAAATGTTAATTCCCCTCCGGTTGCGGAAACCATGGGTGAGGGAGGCCTCGGAACAAGGCATGCTTTTGGGTCCTTCTAATAGGGCTGTTGGAGGTCTCGATTTGTCGGTGGCTCACACTTTAGTTGGGGCTGACAGGGATCCGTTTGTAATGGTTTTAAACGCTGGGTCGCGGCCGGCCGTCATTCAGCAGGGCACCATGCTAGCTCACGCGGTGCGGGTCCCTGCGGAAGAGCGGCTGGTTGCGCAGGCTGATCCGAGCCCCAAGCAAAACGTAAAACCGAAGGAGGACCTCGAATGGGTCGATTCGCTGTGCGCGGACTCGGACGATTTGTCAGCGGTACAGTTGGGTGCGCTGCGCGGGTTGCTGATTGAATTTTCGGATGTCTTCAGTAAACATAAGTATGACATTGGGTGCACGGACCTGCTACGCCACCACATTGAAACGGGCGATGCAGCACCGGTCAGGCTAAATCCCTTCCGACTGAGTCCTGCTGAGAAGGAACATGTTCAGTCGGCCGTTAACGATATGCTAGAAGCCGACATTATTTCGCCTTCTTCCAGTCCTTGGGGAGCACCTATTGTGCTCGTTAAAAAGCAGGACGGGTCCTTGCGATTTTGCGTCGATTTCCGTTGCCTGAATAAGATCTCTGTGGCCGACGCGTATCCGCTCCCCAGGATGGACGAGTCCCTTGACGCATTGTCTGGTGCGCGATACTTTTCGACTCTTGATTTATTATCCGGATTCTGGCAGTTGCCACTCGACGAAGAGTCTAAGCCTAAGACTGCATTTCGGACTCCAGGGGGCCTGTTTCAGTTTAACCGGTTACCCATGGGACTTCACTCCTCTCCTGCGACGTTTCAGCGCCTTATGGAGTTGGTTTTGTCAGGCTTGCAATGGGATACGTGCCTGATTTACCTTGACGATGTCATTGTTTTCAGTAAAACGTTTGAAGAACACCTCCAGCGATTGAGAGGGGTGTTCTTGCGAATGCGATCGGCTAAATTAAAGTTTAAACCGGCCAAATGCCACCTTTTTCGTAAATCCGTTAGATACTTGGGTCACATTGTCGACTCTTCGGGGATTTCTACCGATCCTGCGAAGACGGACTGTGTCAGTTCGTGGCCGACGCCCACGTCAGTTTCGGACGTGCGCAGTTTCATCGGCTTTGCTTCTTATTATCACCGATTCGTTGAGCACTTCGCCACCATTGCAAAACCCTTGCACGCTCTAACGGCGAAAGGAGTGAAGTTCCGATGGGGACCGGAGGAGGAGGCTGCATTCTGTTCCCTCCGGGACGCCTTGGTAGGGGCCCCACCCTTGCGCTATCCGGACTTTGCGAGTCCCTTCTTGCTAGACACGGATGCTAGCAACACGGGCATTGGGGGGGTGCTGTCCCAAGTCGTTGGAGGGGTCGAACGGGTGGTCGCCTATGGTAGCAGAGTGTTGTCGCCGGCAGAGCAGCGCTACTGCGTCACCCGTCGCGAGCTGCTTGCCATTGTTTTTTTCGTACAACAATTCAGACCATATCTCTATGGTCGTCACTTTACGGTCCGGACGGACCACGCGGCGCTCCAATATTCATTGCGGGTCGCCCAGCCCTCGGGCCAATTGTCGCGGTGGTTGGAAGTCCTCCAGGACTATCAGTTCACGACTACATACCGTAAGGGGTTGCGACACACAAATGCCGATGCCCTGTCGCGGTTGTTGCCTTGTCACAAATGTGCGTGCTTATCGGGATCGGCGCGCTGTAAACCGCCAGTTACGGAAGGTATGGAGGCGTTGGTTGCGACCGCGGGCACACCAATTGGGGATGTTCCCGCTACCCCAGGGGGTCAGGACTCGCTGCTCTCACTGTCGCTGATTGAGTGGGGCCGTCTCCAAATGGCGGACAGCTCCCTGCTAGCATTGCGCCACAGGACGGGGGGTTCCGAAGGTGACCATGAACGAACTGGCTCCTACGTACTTAAGCAAGGCCTGTTAATGAGATGGGACAGTTTGTCCCGGCGGCACGTGATTGTGGTGCCTTCTGCTGTGAGAGGGAAGGTTGTCTTGGCCGCACACGAACGCCTCTTGCATTTGGGAGTTAACAAAACGCTTGCCCTGCTTCAGCGTGACTATTATTGGCCGGGAATGGGGAGTGACGTGGTGAATATTCTGAAGGGTTGTGTTGAGTGCGCCAGACGGAAACCACCGCCCGTGGCAGCTAATCCACCGCTGCAATCTATTCAGGTCTCGCGCACTAACGAGCTCGTTGCACTCGATATTCTGGGGCCTTTTCCAGTCACGCCTAGGGGTAATAAGTACCTGTTGGTGGGGGTCGAATATTTTACCCGGTGGCCTATGGCGTGGCCACTCGCCAACCAGTCGGCGGCGGCTGTGACGGACGCCTTTGTCCAGGGCTACGTCCTGGACAAGGGGGCTCCCGAACGCTTGCTGACCGACCAAGGGAAACATTTTTCGAGTAAATTACTGCAAGAGGTGTGCGACCTGTTGGGTACTAAGAAGGTGCGTACCTCCCCGTACCACCCGCAGACGGACGGGATGGTGGAGAGGCTCCACAGGACATTGACTTCTATGCTGTGCCAGCAGGTATGTGAGGCACATGTTGATTGGGACCTGCAGGTCCCTGGGGTCCTCGCCGCGTATAGAATGGCCCCCCATGCAGCTACGGGATTTTCCCCGTTTTATCTGATGTACGGTCGGGAAGCCGACCCGCCCATGGAAACGCAGCTGGGCCTGCCCGCACCACGAACTAATTCGAAATTGGCAGAGAATATTAAATTTAATATTCATAAGCTGACAGAGGCAAGGGAGGCCGCACGGCTTAATTCGCGGGCTCGCCAAATTGCAAACGAGCGGTTGCGTGCACGGAAGGTGTCCGTGCACAACTGGGAACCAGGTGACAGGGCCTGGCTGCATTGCCCTCAGGCACCTTTGGCTACGTCGCCTAAATTGTTGAAGCCATGGCGGGGACCCGTGGAGGTCGTGCGGATTGCACGCCCCCAGTGCGTTCAGATAAAATGGGGAAAACGCCGTTGGTACGTCCACCCCTCCCGACTGAAACCGTTCTCGCCTCTATATGGCCTCCCCTTGTGTCGTGAGGGCCGAGCATGTGACGTGACCGACGACCCTAAGGGGGAAATGTCTTTGCCTGATCCTCACATGTCTCCGCCTGATCCGCTCCCAGGTGTCTCGGAACTGACAGCTGCCGACCACCGGCGGCCGGATCTTCGCGGCGGGGCCGGTCCTTCCAGGCCCGATCCGCGCCGTCTAGAGCTGCCGGAGCCACCGGACGGTCGCCAGCGTCCCGTCCCATATGACGGACCGGCCAGACGGACTCGCGCTAGGTCGCGCTACTTTTTATGACCTACCACGTGAGGAGTCGAGGCAGCCGGAGCGCCTCGTCACTGCGTTTAGTCACAGAGACACTTGGCGCATTCGTTTTCTGGTGTTCGATTTTATTGTGTTGTTCGTCGGGCTGCATATTGCTTCTTATTTAAGTGTTGTTGTTGTGTTGTTGTTGTTGCGTTACGGGGCACACTGGGGGGTGGGGTTTCTTTATTACTGCGTTGACGTTAGGTTGTGTTGTTGGTTAACAGCCGGGCCGGCTGCAAGCTATGTGGGAGGGGTTGATGTAGTGGTGATACGCGCTGGGATTAGGGATCGTATGCCAGCGCGTAATGATTGGCTGTGTATGTGGTGACACGCGCTGACGGTGGAGGATCAGGGGTCAGCGCGGGGTCGTGGGTTACGGGGTACTGATTGGCTGTGGGCCGGTGACGCGCTGAGAGGGAGTGACCGGGTGGCAGCGCGGTGTGATTGGTGGAGTAGTGTTAACACGCGCTGGGGAAAACGGATCGTAGAGAGAGTGCGTCGTGATTGGTTCACTAAGGAGCGATGCTCACGTCGACGTCTGCATCAGCTCCGTCTAGCCGTGAGCAGGGGCTATAAAAGGGGATGCACACAGGCGTAAGGGCAGTATGTAACCAGCGAAGAATGAAGACGGGGATGAAGACATAGGGCCCTGCGGTACCTAGTCCCGCTGTCCTAACGGGACCGGGACTCTGTGTAACCCAGAGGCGAGTGTAGTGTGTGTAGCCATAGGCATAGAGTCTACACGAGCCGAATGTATTGTGTGTAGCCAGAGACATAGGGTCTACACGAGTCAAGTGTATTGTGTGTAGCCAGAGGCATAGGGTCTACACGAGTCAAGTGTATTGTGTGTAGCCAGAAGCATAGAGTCTACACGAGTTAAGTGGAGTGTATAGTCCAAAGGATAGAGACCACCCGTTGTATTGTGACACGTCAAGATTTAATACAAGTGTGTTACCCGTCAAGAAGTTCCTGCCGTCAATTCCAATACTTCACATACATTATCAGAGTTATGTTTTTTGTTTGCATTATGACTGCAGGTATTGTGGTCTATGCAAACATGACTCCTTGTAAAAAAAGGTGTCAGTTTTGTTGGCAGATAGAAGGGTAAAAAAAACTATTATCAAGACCCCAACTGTTGTCCTCTTCCCCCCTTTTATGCCTTCCCACATCAAAGAGATCCCTCTCAGCCAATCAGGGCCCTTCCCTGCGTGTCTCATCCCTAGGTGTTCCTTCAGCCTGCTCGCTGCCCCGCCCCCACCACCGGGCTCGTCTACTCCTTTAGCCTTTAGTCCATTGTCTATGCGCCTGCCATCCTAGTGCCCCCCCCCCACCCCCCCGGGTGTGCTCTCACCGCAGTTGCTCAGTGGGCTTGTCGTGGCTATATAATTTTAAGTTAGTCCACGGCGCCGCAGTGCAATTCCACCTGGGGGGAAACCGTGGAACACCCCACGAGGGGGGCTCTCGATTCAAAACCCAGAGGCCAGGTGACCCCCCCCCCACGAGGCCCTACGTGGTGCAGGTGTGTGTTCAGCAGGGTGCGTGCGTTTGTGTGGGGGGGGTTTGCGAGGGGGTGGCAATGCTGGCAGAGTGGCTCTGTGGCTGTGGCACCACACTCCTTTTGCCTTTGTTGTTTCAAGGGAGGAGTTCACAGGCCTCCGTTACTGTGTTTTTTAGAACGCACTAAATCTAGATATACCTAAAAAGATAACTATTTCATAAAATATAGGCGATATCGCTATTAATATTTTTTTTTAGATGGCATATATACAGCAGCCCAAATGATGGTGATAGGTGTGGCACTAGAAGTTACTTTTTGATGGAGTTAAAAAAGTGATCGGATGCTGCTGAGGCAGACTCCATCTCCTCAGCAACCCGTGACCAACACCCATCTTTGCAGCACCGAATGGGTCTCCAAAGCTCCAAGCGACGGCTGTGGTAAGCCTCCTCATTCTCTGACATGGGATGCTATAGACCGTGAGAGTGGACGTAACTTCAACCGTGATGATGGGTACAAACTGAGTAATCATTGGAAAGATGTTATTAACCATGTAAAGGCTGTGAACTACGTGGTCAAAATATATGTAAAATAATGTGGGAATCAGAGGACATCCCTGGGGATTTGGTGACCAGTGAAGACAGAAGACGGAGGAGGAAGAGGTAGGGCCCTGAGACCCCTAGTCCCGCTGTCCTTGTAAGGGCCGGGACCCTGTGTGGCTCAGAGGCGGGACCTTGGGACCCGGGGCCGGACGTCCGTGTGAGGGCCGGGCCACGGGACCCAGTGGTCGTGACCCATACCCAAGCTGGGGTGGGTCTGTAGGTTCCCCTGGGAGCTACGGGGCTGGAGAGCCCGTGTGTGTGTAGCCGGGTGGAACGTGTAGCGTGAGCTGTAGTGTCCACACGTGTTATTGTGGTTAGGAAGAGCTGTAGTGTCCACACGTGTTATTGTGGCTAAGGAAGAGCTGTAGTTGTCCACACGTGTCATTGTGCCCAAGAGAAGAGTTATTAAAGTGTGCTACCCGTCAAGTGGTCTCCCGCTGTAATTTACAATACTACAACTGGTGTCAGGAGTGAAACAGTCTTCCTGCCATGGATACCAGGAAGACTCATCGGACTCACGAGCGTGACCGGGAGGAAAACCACGACGACTCGGGCCAGCAGGCATCAGGGGGAGAAGAGGAGGACATGCTGGCGCCACAGGACCCCTCATGGGCGCCCAACGAGCGGCTGGGGGCTGATGCAGGACTCCGCGACGCGCACTCCCGCCTGGCAGAGCTACTACTCGCCGCGGCGTTCATCCTAGCGGAGATCACCACGGCTGGAGGAGCGAGAACGCCGACGGACCTTGAAAGGACTCGCGTTGCTGATTCCCACCAAAATGACTTTGAAAATCCCGCCATTTCTGCTGAGCGGCCATCTTTTGGCGGGAACTGCGAGCAACACGTGGCGGGGGTCCTCCAATCTCTGCCGCTCACGTCATCATCGCGCGCTACGGGCCGCCATCAGCCACCCGCCACAGGGGCCGCCATTTTGCATGTCGACGGGGCGGCGCGGGAGAGTCACGAGGCAGAGGACGACATTATTTTCCAGCAGCGTCTTCCCGCGTTGACAGCCTTCAAAGCGGAAGGGGGTGACTGGGGCGCATTCCAGCGAAGATTTCTCGCCCTGGTCCGACACTACGGCACTGCGGGCTCTGCTTGCCATGTTGGACAACAACGCGCTTGCGGCCTTCGGGTCCGCACCGAGATCGGCCCGCTCCACGCTCAAGGCTGCGCTGGGCCTCATGGCCAAGGTGTACGGCCCACCATCGGCCTGCCGCCACCAATTTTACGAACGACGGAAGGCGGACACGTAGACCGCGCTCGCCTACCGCACGGCGTTGTTGGCCCTCGCGGACGCCGCGTTCCCTCGTATGGACGAGGAGGGGCAGGACGCTATGGTTTTGGAACAACTGCTCAAGTTGGCGCACGACCTGGGGGTCCCCATCAACACAGCCGACGAAGTCGACATATGTTCGTTGCATGTTGCAACGAGTATCCAGGCGCACGAGGTCCTGAAACGGAAACAGGTGGTCGTCTGCACTGCTGCCGGGGTCTCAGCTCCGGCCACGGTGGTCACCGAGCCCTAGGTCGTTCACCCACGGGAGGAGGCATTCGCTGCAGCACGAGCGGGGGATTGGAGGTCGGGGGGTCGTTCGCCTCTGCGATCGGCCCGCAAGCTGGAGCAACCGAGACCTCCGACGTCCCTCATCACGTGCTACAACTGCGGCCTTCGGGGCCACGTGGCGTCCGGGTGCCGCGCTCCACGTCAGCGTGCCACGGGATCTCGGCTGGACGACGACCAAGGCCCCAAGTCGTCCCAACTACCCCCGGCAAGTCACGGCATTTCACATGCTCGGCCTACATACACGACACACATGGGCCGTCGCTTTGCGGTGGAGGATGTGCGATTGGGGGTCGGGGATTCGGTTCGGAGAGGGGGGTTCGTACGGGGTCGGGGGGACATTAAATGGTCCGAGTTGGGCCACAGAATAGTGGCTGCGTCGGCGGGTTCCTCGGTCGTTACGGGATTCATAGACGGGGTCGAGGTCAGGGTGTTGGTGGACACGGGAGCGTCGGCGACTATAATTTCCGACCTCATTTATAACATTCTCCCCGTCCAATGTCGACCTCTGCTTCCGGTGGACATGCCATTTTACGCTGCAAATGGGGGCTCATTGGGTATTATCGGTCAGATTCAGGCGACCATTTGCATAGGGGATATTAAATTGGCGGGACCTGTTTTCGTCTCCTCTTCCCTAGCGGTTCCTTGTCTGTTGGGCACAGATTTTTTGGCTAAGATGCCCATTAAAATTCTCGTGGATCAACGTTGTATTGAGCTGCCATCGGGTCGCCATATTTCATTTTTGTCTAATCCTACTGAAATACGGACCGCGTGCGCGACGATCCAAGCGCTAGCGACACAGACGGTGCACGTGCCCCCGGGTTCGCAGATGTTGATACCCCTCCGGTTGCGGAAGCCATTGGGCGCAGAGACTGCGGGACAAGGCGTGCTTTTGGGTCCATCGAATAGAGCTGTCGGCGGTCTGGATTTGGCGGTGGCTCAAACGTTGGTTCGGGCTGACGAGGACCCGTTCTTTATGGTTTTAAACGCTGGTTCGCGGCCGGCCGTTATTCCACAGGGCACCGTGCTTGCTCATGCGTCACGGGTCTCTGCGGAAGAGCGCCTTATTGCACATGTTGATCCCGTCCCGGCGCTGAAAATTCTACCGGGTGATGACCTTGGATGGGTCGATTCGCTGTGTGCGGACTCCACTGATTTGTCAAAGGTGCAATTGGGTGCACTGCGTGCTCTGCTAATCGAATTCTCCGATGTGTTCAGCAAGCACAAATATGATATTGGGTGCACGGACCTGTTACGCCACCACATTGAAACAGGTGACGCGACACCAGTCCGGCAGAATCCCTTCCGGCTGAGTCCTGCCGAGAAGGAACACATTCAATCGGCCGTCAATGACATGCTGACGGCCGACATTATTTCGCCCTCATCCAGTCCGTGGGGAGCACCTATCGTGCTGGTTAAGAAGCAAGACGGCTCCTTGCGTTTTTGTGTAGATTTCCGTCGCCTTAATAAAATCTCTGTGGCTGACGCATATCTGCTCCCTAGGATGGATGAGTCCCTGGACGCATTGTCCGGGGCGCGGTATTTTTCTACGCCTGACTTACTGTCGGGATTCTGGCAGTTGCCACTCAACGATGAGTCTAAACCTAAGACCGCATTCTGGACCCCAGGGGGCCTGTTCCAGTTCAACCGCTTGCCCATGGGGCTCCATTCCGCTCCCGCAACGTTTCAGCGCCTCATGGAATTGGTTTTGTCGGGGCTGCAATGGGATACTTGCTTAATTTACCTCGATGATGTAATTGTTTTCCGTAAAACTTTTGAGGAACACCTCCAGTGATTGAGAGGGGTGTTCTTGCGGATGCGATCGGCTAAGTTGAAGTTTAAACCGGCGAAATGCCACCTTTTGCGGAAATCCGTAAGGTACTTGGGCCACATTGTCGATTCTTCAGGGATCTCCACCGATCCCGCGAAGACAAACTGTGTCAGTTCATGGCCAATGCCCACGTCGGTTTCTGAGGTCCGCAGCTTCATTGGTTTTGCTTCCTACTACCGCCGATTCGTTGAGCATTTCGCCACCATTGCCAAACCCTTGCACGCTCTAACAGCCAAAGGAGTCAGGTTTTGATGGGGGCCAGAGGAGGAGGCCGCGTTCTGCTCCCTCCGGGACGCCTTGGTGGGTGCCCCGCCCTTACGTTACCCTGACTTTACGAGTCCCTTCTTGCTGGATACTGATGCTAGTAACACGGGCATTGGGGGGGTTCTTTCACAGGTCGTTGGGGGAGTTGAATGGGTGGTCGCTTATGGTAGCAGGGTTTTGTCGCCTGCGGAACAGCGCTACTGCGTCACCCGTCGCGAGTTGCTGGCTATTGTCTTTTTTGTGCAGCAATTTAGACCTTATCTCTATCGCCGTCATTTTACGGTCCGGACGGACCACGCGGCGCTTCAGTATTCATTGAGGGTCGCCCAACCCTCAGGCCAATTGTCACGGTGGTTGGAAGTCCTCCAGGACTATCAATTTACGACCACTTACCATAAGGGGTTGCGCCACACCAACGCGGATGCCCTGTCGCGGTTGTCGCCTCGTCCCGAATGTGCGTGCTTGATGGGGTCGGCGAGCTGTAAACCGCCGGGTGCTGTACCTGAGAGTGAGTTGGTCGCGGCCGCGAATGCGCCGATGGTTGACGTTCCCGCTACCCCTGCTGGCGGGGACTCGCTGCTCTCACTGTCTCTCGTTGAGTGGGGCCTACTCCAGATGGCTGACAGCTCCCTGCTCGCGTTGCATCGCAGGGCGGGGGGTCCCGAGGAGGGTCGAAAGCAAGCTGGCTCCTGGCTGCTCAGGCAGGGCCTGCTAATGAGATGGGACAATATGTCCCGGCGGCACGCACTCGTCGTGCCTTCCGCTATGCGGGGCAAAGTCGTTCTGGCCGCACACGAGCGCCTCTTGCATTTGGGTGTAAACAAAACACTCGCTCTGCTCCAGCGTGACTATTATTGGCCGGGGATGGGGAGCGATGTGGTCAATATACTGAATGGGTGTGTGGATTGCGCCAAACGGAAACCACCGCCCGTTGCGCCGAATCCACCGCTGCAGTCCATTCAGGTCTCGCGCACTAACGAGCTCGTTGCGCTGGATATTTTGGGGCCTTTTCCTGCCACGCCTAGGGGTAACAAGTACCTGTTGGTTGGTGTGGAATACTTTACCCGATGGCCTATGGCGTGGCCACTCGCCAACTAGTCGGCGGCGGCCGTAGCAGACGCCTTTGTCCAAGGCTACGTCTTGGACAAGGGGGCACCCGAACGCTTGCTGACCGACCAGGGAAAGAATTTTTTGAGCAAATTGCTGCAGGAGGTGTGCGACCTGTTGGGTACAAAAAAGGTGCGTACCTCCCCGTACCACCCACAGACTGACGGGATGGTGGAGCGGCTCCACAGAACTTTAACTTCCATGTTGTG
The DNA here is from genome assembly GCF_015708825.2 of Lethenteron reissneri. Lineage (NCBI taxonomy): Eukaryota > Metazoa > Chordata > Hyperoartia > Petromyzontiformes > Petromyzontidae > Lethenteron > Lethenteron reissneri. Next base: position 1,131,077 of record NC_083847.1, read on the forward strand.
CCAGCAGGTGTGCGAGGCACAGGTTGACTGGGACTTGCAGGTCCCGGGGGTCCTCGCCGCGTACAGAATGGCCCCCCATGCAGCAACGGGATTTTCCCCATTTTATCTGATGTACGGTCGGGAGGCCGATCCGCCCATGGAGACTCAGCTGGGACTTTCTGTGCCACGGCCTAATTCCAAGTTGGCCGACCATATTAAATTTAACATTGCAAAACTGGCCGAGGCACGGGAGGCCGCACGGCTTAATTCGAGGTCTCGCCAAATCGCCAACGAGCGCTTGCGTGCACGGAGGGTGTCCGTGCATGATTGGAAACCGGGCGATAGGGCCTGGCTGCATTGCCCTCATGCACCTTTGGCTACATCGCCTAAATTATTGAGGCCATGGCGGGGACCCGTAGAGGTCGTGCGGGTTGCACGCCCCCAGTGTGTGCAGATAAAATGGGGAAAGCGGCGTTGGTACGTTCACCCCTCCCGGCTGAAACCGTTCTCGCCACCATATTGCCTTCCTTTGAGTCGGGAGGACCGAGCATGTGATGTGACCGACGACCCAAGGAGGGAAATGTCTCCGCCTGATCCTCACATGTTTTCGCCTGATCCGCTCCCAGGTGTCTCGGAACTGATGGCTGCCGACGACCGGCGACCGGATCCCCGCGGCACGGACGGTTCTTCCAGGCCCGATCCGTGCCTTCCTGGGCTGCCGGAGCCACCGGACGGTCGACAGCGTCCTGTCCCGTACGATGGACCGGCCAGGCGGAATCGCGCTAGATCGCGCAACTTTTCCTGACCCAATAAATGAGGTGGAGGTGCGGGACGAGTCGCCCGGATCGTCTCATTACGGCGTTCCCCGTCCGTTCGACCGCTCTATCGTTCCGTTCGAGGAGCAAGCGGGAGGGGGATCGGGAGTCGAGGAGACACTGGACTCGTCGGTCTTTTCGAAATAACTTTTATTCGGTTATTCGTCGGTTTGTACATAGTTCGTTCTTGTTACTAGTTAACGTTCAGGTGTTGTGTTGTGTTGTTGTGTTGTGTTGCTGTGTTGCATTGTGGTTAATGTTACGGGGCACACTTGGTGAGTGGGGTTTTTTTTTTGGGTTTTGGCAGCCGGGCCGGCTGCGAGCTATGTGGGAGGGGGTGATGTAGTGGTGATACGCGCTGACAGTAGGGATCGTGTGGCAGCGCGTGGTGATTGGCTGTGTGTCGGTGACGCGCGCTGACGGTGAGGGATCATAGGGCAGCGCGGGGTCATGGGTTATGTGGTGGTGATTGGCTGTGTGTTGGTGACGCGCGCTGACAGGGAGTGATCGTGTGGCAGCGCGGGGCGATTGGTTGTGTGGTGGTAACACGCGCTGGGAAAACGGATCGTAGGGCAGCGCGTCGTGATTGGTCGACTAGTGGGTGCTCAAATCGCGGTCCGCATAGACTCCGTCTCCTCGGGAGCGGAGGACTATATAAGGCGGTGCGCGCGGGCGCTCGGGGAGTTGGTGACCAGTGAAGACAGAAGACGGAGGAGGAAGAGGTAGGGCCCTGAGACCCCTAGTCCCGCTGTCCTTGTAAGGGCCGGGACCCTGTGTGGCTCAGAGGCGGGACCTTGGGACCCGGGGCCGGACGTCCGTGTGAGGGCCGGGCCACGGGACCCAGTGGTCGTGACCCATACCCAAGCTGGGGTGGGTCTGTAGGTTCCCCTGAGAGCTACGGGGCTGGAGAGCCCGTGTGTGTGTAGCCGGGTGGAACGTGTAGCGTGCGCTGTAGTGTCCACACGTGTTATTGTGGTTAGGAAGAGCTGTAGTGTCCACACGTGTTATTGTGGCTAAGGAAGAGCTGTAGTTGTCCACACGTGTCATTGTGCCCAAGAGAAGAGTTAATAAAGTGTGCTACCCGTCAAGTGGTCTCCCGCTGTAATTTACAATACTACAGATACACAGACATGGATTAACACACATATGGACTCACACACAGACGCATTGACTTACACACATGCATCGAGTGACACACATGTATAGACTTACACACACATATGGACTAACACACAAACATATGGACTGACACACACATACACATCGACGTACACACACACAGATCGACTGACACACACACATGGACTAACACACACATATAAACACTTTGACGTACACACACACATGGGGCGTTGTCCGTTCGAAAAAGACAGACACCCACATGGACTCAAAGACACACACATGGACTCACACACACACATCGACGGGCACAGCAATCCCCGATGATGGCACAGCTATCAGTATCGCAGTATTACGTATGAGTAAAGAGCGTGACGTGAGTGATGGAAACAATATAAATGCATTGAAGAAATAAGCTGAAATCACAGACTGGCAGTAGACCGTGGCAGCGTCATAAAAGCGCAGCAAAAAATGGGGAAATTGAGCAACCCAAAAATCCAAAAAGAGTTTTGTGTACACAAACATAATCATTGTAAAACTTTTTTGGACTCATGGACTCACACACACACGCTGTCGCCTCGACAGACCTGGTTTTCAACTGAGGACGGCTGCTTGCGTTGTGGCCGAAACGTCGTGAGAATTATTTTATTAGGTTTTATTTTTCATTATTATTTTATTACTTCCCTTCTACGTGACTTTACCGAAAGAACCAAGAAGATTATTGTAACATGTCAACTTGTTTCATAATGGTAAACAATGAACCTGAGTTGTTATCTTCACACAAACATAATTATTGTAACATCTGTGAACTTGTTTCATAATGGTAAGCAATGAAGCGTATTTTTTATCAGCACACAAACATTATTATAGTAATGTTTGTGAACTAATGTGTTTAACAATAGTAAACAATGGACTTGAGTTGTTAGCGTAAGAAGCAAGACACTTTGTATTTACCATAGGTGTGTTGAGGCCTTGTGCCATGCGTAGCCCCCGTCCTGGCCTACGTTGGCAAGGCGGCGGAGTTGGCACTTTGGCAGGCTAGGGGCTGGGCCGATACCCCCGCACCCCACCCGCCCCCCCCAGCATCTCCCGGCCGTGCAAGAAGAATGCTATGTAAGCAGTAAAATATTATTAGCTACGGAGTCTGTAGTATAAACTGGACGCATCGTGTTGGGGGGGGGGAGCGAAGAGGACACTCTGAAGAAATATCCGCAGCGTGATGTGTGTATGACTTGCCTGTAAAACGCGCAAATTAAAATGTCCTCCGTGAGCTGGAGCGAACGCGCATGACTTGGCAGGGTCTGCCCTCCCCAACGCAATTGGCGTCACTTGGTACAGTCGATGGTGCGCAATAACTAAATAATTAATAATAGAAACGGCACAAATGTGTTAATTAAACGACTTTAAAGTTTATGGATGGGAAAACGGAATAGCCTATTCCCACCGCGGGGCTTAGGGCGTGCCACCCGACAAATTGTTTTCTACGTGAAGGCCACTGTCCGAGAGGCACATCCCCCGCAAGCGCGAGCGTGCGGAGACTTTTATATATAAGAAGAAAAGATAGAGGTTTTTGGGTTAGAGTGCGTAAATATGATCCGCTAAACACCACCCGATACAGCCAATTACGAAGGTTTGTCACGTAAACAAAACATGCCAAATCGTTACTAGTGCAGCACATCGGTGTGTTGGAGAGTAAACCCACTACGATTTGTTTACGTTACAAACCTTTACTAAATTAATGATACATTTATATTTACGCGATCTCACACAAACAAAAATCTCTCTCATGAATTATTTAATGTTGCTTCCAACATTTACACGAATAATTTACACAAATTAGAATAATATTTACGCTAACCTAACAACTTTTTAAAGTGACTTTACTGAAAGAACCAAAGAGAAACTATTACATTGTATTGCTATTGTAAACAGACCTTGCCCCAGTGCTAAATGAATAAGTACTGTACCGTACAGTACACGGGGCTACAACCTTGACTGCACTCCGTGAACACGTATGCCTTTGGGTGCAACAATTTAATCGATTGATCAATAGCACATTTAAAACTGAGAAGCCATGCATCAAACAATATGTGTGAAGAATATACTGCAGCAGACTCTAGATTATCCACGCTAATGACGAGGAACAACGGCTGCGCTTAATTACAAAATCGCAGATAATCCCAAAATATACATTTTTCTGCCGATCTCACTAACAAAAACTAACATAGGTGTACTGAGTTCAACTGAGTCACAGACGTACTCTTAGAGGCAACATATTTATTAACACCAATACACGGGATAACTGCCCCTTAACAGAATAACAACCTATGGTGGTGACCACCAGGCTAACTACACTGATTACAATGTCAAGTGATACCTCGGTATACGACTGCTTTGGAATATGTCGAATTTGGTATATGTCGTGTTTTGACGAGAAAAAAATGTCTTGGGATACGACGTCTTGTTTGGGATATGACGGGCTTGCTAAAACTTGTATGGGTCGGGATGAGTCACCGCGTCCCCGCGTAGACCCCGTTCACGACTGAAACAAAGCGCCGCTCCTCAGTCTGCCTGTACAGTAGATCTCGTTCAGTGCACAACCCTTGCTATAACTCTCTGTGAATTTTCCAGTGTTTTTGTCATTTTAATTTATGTATGCATTTTAATAATAAGTAGTGTCTAATTTATTTTATACAACCCCATTAATGTATAATATGCCATATAAAATATCATTTTTTACACTCTGGAATGGATTATTTCCTTTCGCTTTATTTCTTATGGGAAAAATGTGTTTGGTATACAGTGATACCTCGGTTCACGAACGCTTCGGTTCACGAACAACTCGGTTCACGAACAGAAAATTTCATAAAAATATGCTCCGGTTCACGAACTCCGCTTCGGTTCACGAACAGGAGCCGTGGCCATTTTTATGCTAATTCCAGGCTGTCACATGGTCGTGACTTCCTGTAGGAAGATCGTGGGGAGAAGCAGAGACACAGAAAGAAGTACTGTGAGTACTATGAAGACACTTTCAGTGACTTTTTGATTTTTGGTGTGCTTTTTAGCACATACAGTACTGTACTGTACTACTGTACTGTACAATACTGTACTTACTGTATTGTACAGTTCACCCGTTTGAGTGCTTACTGTCTCCCACCCGCCTCCCACCTGCCTTCCTCCATGCCAGAAGTCATCTCAAGCAAGGTTAGTGTTCTCTCTTTATACATTACTATACTGTACAGTACTACAGTAATGTGTATTGTCATTTGTTTCATATTTTTGTGCTTCAAAAACCAAAAAAAAGGTCACAACGGATTAACCGGATTTACATTGAACCCTATGGGAAAATGTGCCTCGGTTCACGACCAATTCGGTTCACGACCAGAGTCAGTTCACAAATTAAGTTCGTGAACCGAGGTATCACTGTACGTCATTGTCGGTATAAGTCCTACCTTCTGGAACGAATTAACGACGTATACCGAGGAATCACTGTAACTTGCTACTATGGACCGGACCAAAGCTCGGGTCCAGGTCCACGTGTTGGAGACTCGGTAGAACGTAGACGAAGGTTTCTTCAGGATGAACAACAACGCCGGCCCCTCTGGGGGACCCGGCTGATATCCTCTGCGGCGTGGCTGGCTCCGCCCTTGGCCACGACCACCTTCCAGAATCCTCGAGCAGGATCTGGACCCCGACCACGTGACCACCCCTAGCCCCCACTTGGGGCCCCTGTGTAGACTTAACCAGTCACGTGTCCTCTCGGGTCAACCAGAGTGCTATGGACTTTAGAAACCCCTTTCCTATGGCCTGCACTCCCACACCCTGTCCTGTAGGGCTGGCACTGCACGCCAAGCGTGGTGCCATCCAGCGCTATCAACCAGCACTCACTGAGCCCCTCTAGGGCCGGTACTACACCCACATCATAGTTGTATCCGCGATGTCGTTACATCGCACGCCGTGCCTTTCTAGGGCCGGCACTGTACAGTGACATCCCGCGATGTCACTACATAGGTATAAATTATGTTTACGTTAAGACAATTTAGTTCCGTAAATTAAAACTCACAAAATAAATGATTGGATAAATCACTCAAATTTAAGCACAACTGACGATTTAGATTCATTTGTCTTTTGATTTAGAACAAATTACTAAACGATCGTCCCATCGATGATGAGCATGCTCAGGGATGATAACACTACTCCAGCAGCAGAAGACTCGGCCTACTGAGTGAATGATAGCAGAGACACAACCCATCAACATCAATAAACCTCTGCCCCACTGTTGTAACTGTATGGCAAATACTGTACTGTAGAGGTGATGGCGTGGATTTCGGATTAATCGGAGAAACATATGTGTTCGGTTTAATGACGCGTGTGACTTGTAATGAAGATTTCCAAGAATAGTATACATGTTTTAGATTATTAATTTCGACTTAAGAAACAATCCATGAGTTATTAATTCATGTACAAATTTCAGGTGCCGCAGTTAATCCGCAAATTGGATAAACCCGCATAGTGATGATTGAGAGTCTACCGTATAAGTTTAAATATATTTTAAGAAGTTATCCATTATGCATAGAATTGTATTTAGTCCCTCGGTTAACGTATTTTATTACATTCCAACGAAAACTACTGGTTAATCAAAATAACTATGAATCGAATATAGGAATTACATGGTATAAGTAAAACATCACTGAGTCTGCAAGAGAGTAGCTGTTTTTCCACTGCACAAAAACAGAAAACTATACACATATTATCGATTAATCAGTGGATCATCGATTATCCGGCGGCTACGGAGGAAAAGATGGCGCCAGATTTCAACATTTTTAGGTCTTGTGTCTATGTTTTTTTGTGTGGTTTACATGTGTTTACGTGTTTGAAGTTGGCATCAATAAACATACAAATTGACACAAATAAATATTCACACGATTACAGATCCTTTATTTATGGCAGACGAAAAACCCAGTGGAAATAAAGAAAAAAATCCTCCTTCCTTTCAACAGCGTACAGAAGCACGCGACGAGAAATCCCAATCAACGCCACACGCTGGGGCACTAGGACATTAACGTGGGAGGAGCGCTTTTAAAAAGTAGTTCCGCGTCAACCGACGGGCCGAGCATCGCCGTGTCACCGCATCACTCCGCGTTACCGCTTCACCATAACCGCTGAGCCATCATGCAGTCTTGAGAAAGTACGTCGCCTGTCGACTTCTAGAAACCGCGTTACAGCATCGGTGGCTCACGTTCCACGTTACAACAGCACACATGTTCCGAGTTATAACGGTGCGCGTTCCGCGTTATAATGGTCAGCACGTTCCACTTCTAAGGGTCTCTGTGTAAGTCTATGGTTCTCTGTGTGAGTCTGTGTATGCATTAATGTTGAATTTCGTTGGCACCATACTTAACCAACCGTGTTTATCGGAGGTGCAGGGGGTAGGGGGAAGGACAATAACTGAACACAGCAGGCGGTCGGTGTGTTTGTGTGTCATGTCTGTTCAGTTCGCGCGCTACGCTACACTTGAAAATGGCCACCCAAGTTCGACTCCTGCTCACTCCCAACACCAGTGATGATTATGTGAACCATTTCCTGGGCCTCCCGTAGGTTGGCTTAGTCTTAAATGAGTATCTGGTGTGGTGTGTTAACATCGCCACTGGGGAGACAAAGGCGGCCGGGCGTAGTGTTGGCCACCCACCCCCTCGTGTGCCACAGTGCCGGCCTTCATTGGTGCTCGCTAACAGAATTTTCCCCAACAGTCTGTTACAGGATATACGAGGGATCGTTGTCTTTGTTTCACGCACACCTGTAATCCAGAGCTATGGAAATGAATCACGCGAATGTTGTAAAAGTTACCCTTTTTAAATCCTTTATATTAAGTTTGCTTGCTTGCGTGCTTGCTTACGACCGTGTAAATCTTTCGGTCGTTTTTTAACCCACTTCCCATGATCCAATCGAGTTGACATTTTCCACACAGACTCGTTGTGCGTGACAATTAATGTTCGTGAAAAATTTTTTTCCAAAATTTTACACTTTATAGGACAAAAATATATTTAATTACCAATTCTTTAATACTGCAGACAATCATCTGACCCATAGGTGGCAGCCATCTCAAGCCAGAGGACGAGAGGACTCTCGCCGCCACGCATATAAAGGATTTATAGTGAAAAACTTTGTTTTTACTGGTATACTTATTACATTCCCTCAAGAGGTCCGCCATATCACCTGGCCTCGCCAGGATATTGCCGTGCAGCGTAAAGTGGGCTCATCTCCAAGTGTCTCCGTCTGGGACAGGCGTAGACTTGTCCGACTACGATCCGCGGCTCGCGGTGACCTGCTGCTGTACTCGCTGCATGCAAACCTCGTGCGCAATACGGCCAGCCCAGTTTCGGGGTCCCCAGCCCAAGCACCTGGAGCTCGCTACCAGCTCACGTTCGGGATCCATCTCCTAAGACTGAGCCAGTTCTGCAATAGACTCATCACGGTGTTGTTTTAGAGAGCCTACTTCAATTTGTGATCAATGAGCATTCGTGATAGGCTCGACTCATAAAAGTACGCAACAACAAATGTTTTTACTCTTACTTTGACCCTATCACAACAATTGGCGGGGTTCTCTCTCGGCACTCCGGATTCCTCTCCGAATATATACATCCATGAAACAGATGAAGGCATCCTAATATGTAGCGGACTGCAGTGCTTCGGAAATTGTTGGAGCTGGCTTGGGGAGGGGGGGGAGCATGGACAAGAGGTATTGAGTTGGGGAGCCATGCCAAGACGATTGAGAAGCACGAGGACCTACCGTGGGACTAATTACAGTGGTCCCTCAGTTTATAATGCCATCGATTGATAATGTTTCGATTACCGATCAGCCTCCCTCATAGGGTCAAAATAGTTTTTTATTCATGACTCATTTTCGATTAACGATACGTGTTTTACAATGTTACGTGGACCCACCAATTCCAATTTCGGCAAATCGGAATGCTCCATAAGTGCCACGGTAACTAGGAGATGTTAACTACTTCGTCAGGTATACAGGAGGTCGTGGGTTCGATCCCGACCATGACAACTGCTGTATATTTGGAGTTTGCATGTTCTCCCTGTGGTCACGTGTATTTTTCTCCGGGACCTCCGGTTTTTTTCCCTCCACATTGAGAATCAACGTTGCACGTTTGGCGTATTTGGCCGCTGCTTTATATTTCCACGTGATGACGATAAGCTGCCAGTTTGTTGAGCTATCATTTGTGATCACCTGGTCACTTCTGAAAAAGAGCTACAAAGCAGCTCCGTGGGGCCTTACCTCGTACAATAAAAAATGGCTTTAACAAAAAAATGTAAGTGGACTCGGCAGATCTCAGCCAATCAGCGACCGCCCTTATATGACGGTTTTGAAAACAACTGGCTAGTTCGCTTTTCAATGTTTGATGGTGCGTTGCTTATGTAAACGGCTCTCTTGAATACTTTTTGGACTTAAAAGTTAAATAAGAGCCAAGTTGATTGACAGATGCTGTGAGGGCGGAACTAAATGTGTGTATAGGTGACCCCCGACTTGCGATGGCTCGACTTACGACCCTCCACTTTCATGACCTTTCTTATCGGAACAACCAAAACTCGTATCTATGACCGCCTAATGACTACTCACCACGACAAAGGGACTCCTGGAGAAGACCAGCTGTTACTGCAGGGCAGACGGCTCAGTCACCGAGACGACAGCTGCGTTGAGTTGTTCAGACCACTGTTGGACTTGACTGCCAAGTCCCTAGACTGTCGCTGCATGGAGTCACTCAGAGCGCTGTTGGAAGCGCAAAAGCAAATCCCGAGACTGCCGCTGCATATATCCATTAAGAGCGCTGTTGTGAGTGTAAAGCAAGGCCGAGGTTGATTCTGCGTTGATTTTTGGGAGTACGGCTCTACCGTTGAGTCCTGGGGGGGTCCCTGACGCTGTAGTCGACCTCGACGGTGAATTTGCGTACCCTGGGCTTCTGGTGCGTTGCCTCGTCACCCAGGAGTGGAGGTGTAAGTCAGGGTTGGTACGAACGGTCCTCGCGGTGGTCTCTATCTGTGTAAGTCGCTGCGGTGTTCTGTCATTGCCGACACGCGCGGTCACTGTGTTAAGTAGGAGAACTGCAGGGTTCTGCAGACGCGTGCTATTACTGTCGCTGAGAGTTTGAATAGTTGGTTGTACTTGGTTGTCAAGAAATTGTTATCCACCACAGTTGGTTCACGTCCTTGTGCGTAACGAACTAAGGCATAGTTACTGCATTCCAAATCTTGTTAAGATTCTCAGTATTCCAGATCGAGTTATTGTCCTTATTTCTGTTGCCGTCAAAGCGCGTTTAAAAATCTGTGTTGGTGTCCGATTAAAAATATTGAGAGAATTGCACGGGAGAGAAAATGGATCTGAACTCCTCTCACTCCCATGTTAGAAATGAGCAACCTTCATAGCTATCAGCTGGAATTGGAATATTTCCCTCTTCACTGCCGATGCCGGATGGGAAAGTTGGTGAGGATTCAGGACTTTCTCAGTTGGTGTAAGCGGCTATGTCTCTCTGCATTGTCTAACCGATTCATATTCGCCCAGACACCCTGGCTGGCAAGGAGAGAGGTGGCTGAGAAAAAGAGCCGGGCCTATTTTTCCTCTGGTGAGAACATCTCGCATCCGAAAATTAACAGTTATTACCACAGCTTTGGGAATATTTGCAGATTTTTGTTGAGCAGTTTTCTGAGATGTTGCCCAAAAGCTTTATTTAAACTGGAGGGGAGGGGGTGCATGCGCGTGCATGTGAATTTGTTCCTGATCTGTCTTCCCAGACGCACCGATAAAAAAACGATCGATTCACTCGGAGTACAGGATATAGCCGCTGAACACCGAGTCTCTATGTACGTCGAACAGAAAATGAATGTATGGAGCCTCCAACTCCAGCCACACCTCGTCCCCGGCCTTGAGACTCAGCACGACGCTGCCGCTTATTGCGTCGTATTTATCACCGCACACCTTAGAGATGATGTTCCCGTTTGTCATGATCATCACCACGAGGGACTGTTCATGGGAATGCATGTTAAGCGTGAAATAGTAGACGCCTGGGTGAGCGCAGGTGAACTTCCCCGTGCCGGGGTTGTAGTGGCCCTGCGGGTTGGTGATGATGACGTTGAACGTCACGGGGGAGCCGGCCGCCGGCTTGTAAGCGCCAACCTTCGCAGAGAAGGCCGACCTGGGCCCCACGCCGCTCTCTCCCCGCTTGCCTTTCTCGCCTCTTTCGCCCTGCTCACCTGGGACTCCCGGAGTCCCCGCGAGCCCTGGTTGGCCAAGAGGGCCCAGCTTTCCCGGCAGACCTAGGCGGACAACACGGTCTGAATGCATGGCATTTGTGGGGTGTGTTACCCCATGGTAGTGTAGCAGTTAGCGCTATGAAACCAGCAGAGACCCGAGTTCGATTCCCGCTCATGGTCAACACAAGTGACGATTATCTGAACTGGTACTGGGCTTCCTACCCTAGGTCGAATCAGCATCAAATGATTACCTGGTGTGATGTATTAACAATGCCACTTGGGAGACAAAGGCGTGCCAGTTTTCATAGGTGCTCACCAACAGCACTTTCCACAACAGTCTGTTAAGGCTATACGGGGGATCTTTGTTTTTTATGTGTTTATCCCAACTCTCAAACGGAGAGATGTGGCAATTCTGCATCTATGTTGATGACGGAGAGCCAAACCTGCACAATTGAGTCGTGTCCTGTGACAAACGTCTTTGTTTTATAACAGGAAGTCCTTGCCCAACGTGTCTGTATAAAACGCGTGTTTCCGCTCTACACGGTGTACTGAATGAGTTCTGTTTTCCAGAACAAGGGGTCATGTATGGTGCCACGATCACAGAGCAATGCCGCAAACGCCGCACTCCCTTCCCGGCCCCCACACTAAACACCCACCCACACACAGTGCACCCACGTAGTGTCCTGACGGGGGGTTCCCTGGCACATCGGGTTTTAATCCGAAGGGCCCCTAGAGGGAGAATCCCACGGTTTCCCGGTGCCAGGAGATTAGCCATCGCAGGACAGGTTACATTGCGGTGCCCCTAAATTAGCATAAAATTGGATGGGCGCAAAAGTAAAAGGTTCACTGGGCCAACCGCAATGAGTTACTCACGACACTGGGAGAGGCGGAGGGTGGAATATTAGGCAGAAGGGCAGACCAGTGGGTTAGAATGAATGAGCGCAGGGGGACAATGGGTGAGGGGCCGCAGCAGCAGCAGACCCCGTGACCCTCCATGTAGACGGCGCAGGTGAGCACGCGATTAGCTGTGCAGTACAATGCCACCCTGGGCCTTTGAAGTGAGGGGATTAGGCCACGGTAGAGACAGTGGAGAGGGACGATGATGGGAAGCATGGGTAAGCGCCCGATTGGCTGCGTGGTATGACGTCACCCTGGGCCTTTGAAGTTTAGAGATCAAAGATAGGTGCCCCTTGACGGTGAGTTCAGTTGTCTTCAACCTCCGGGCGATCCAGACCCTTCCCTGCTGTCCTGCCTCCTTGAGCTACTCGCAGCATCCGTGTGATGCCCGCGAGTGCTGCTACGAGGCAGTGATGAGCGAGGGTTTCGCTCGTCCTTCTCCCTCCGACTCTCACAGCGTCCGTGCGACGCCGTGAGTACAGCGACGAGGTACGTGGTAGAACGTTTGGGTAACTGTGTTCATAGGCAGAGTCACGCTAGGCTCTCCTCGCGAAATATTCCTCCTCCGGGTAATGCGTATTTGCGCCATTAATAAACTTTAGCACAGAGGATCCGTGTGGTGTGATTTAGGTGAGGGTGGGGAGAGCGTAGGTGTAGTGCGGGTAATTGCGGGCGTGTGAAGCACGCGTATATTATCATCAAGCCGGCCGTCATTTTGCCCTCGTGCGTGTTTGCACAGCGGATTAATGCCGACGCACAGGAGGGGGGGAGAAGCGCGTGCATATTCACGTGCGTGCGCGCAGCTACCTCCACATTAGTGGTGGTGTACGTGGGGAGTGTGTGGGATAACTCCAGGCGGTGGACAGCCAGCCACTAGCTACGTCCCGCAGAGAAGACGCTGGTGCGGGGAGGCCGATCGCACGATCGGTGGCAGCCCGGCGAGAAGGGGCGGAGGAGGAGAGGGGCGTAAGCCCCCACAGATGTTACACCTATACGCGGTATACCTCGTGAGCTCTGTTTTCTACAACATGGAGATACATAGAGACCCATCGACTAAACTATTTGTTAAATTCCCAGGTGTAAGGTCCACCGAGCTGCTGTTTTGCTATTTTCTTCAGCAACGATCTGCCTGTCGACAGTGACAGCTAAATGTGGTGGCTGATATCATCATGTGGACATTTATAGCAGTCAAATACTGTAAAGTCTAAACGCATGTTTCTAAAGGTGGAAGGAAAAACCAAAGGAACCCGATGAAAAATCCACACGACCACGGGGAGAACATGCAAACACCGAATATACATCGGGCATCGTCAGGGTTGGGTTCGAACCCACGACCTCCTGTGGATCAGACGAGGGAGTGAACATCTCCTAATCCTGACGCCAGCTGTTCATTTGGAATTTGAATGCGTCTCTCCCCGTGGTTGCGTGGATTTTTCACCGAGTCCTCCGTTTTTATTCCTTCCACATTTAGAAATGTATTTGCCTGAAAAAATGTCTACGTGGACATCAGCCCATTTCGTCGAGCAATCATTACCAGGTCGCTTTTGAACAAGATTCGCATAGCTCAGTGAGTCTTACTTTGTAATAAAATAAATATATAGAATCAGCTGCTCGGAGCACACGAGTCAGTGTCACAGTCCTACCTGGGTCCCCAGTCAAGCCTCGAGCCCCGAGGTCTCCCTTGGCTCCAGGTGCTCCGGTAACACCTGCGAGAAGAACAAAGCATGGCTCGTCCGCTCCTCAAGCCACTCTCAATTCACACCACTCGCATCCACGCACTCTCCTGCCTCTCCCTCTCATCTCACTCCACTCCCCTCCACGCACTCTCCTGCCTCTCCCTCTCATCTCACTCCACTCCCCTCCACTCACTCTCCTGCCTCTCCCCTCTACACTCCACTCCCCTCCACGTACTCTCTTGCCTCTCCCTCTCATCTCACTCCACTCCCTTCCACGCACACTCCTGCCTCTCCCCTCTAATCTTACTCAACTCCCCTCCACTCACTCTCCTGCCTCTCCCCTCTACACTCCACTCCCCTCCACGTACTCTCCTGCCTCTCCCTCTCATCTCACTCCACTCCCTTCCACGCACACTCCTGCCTCTCCCCTCTCATCTTACTCAACTCCCCTCCACTCACTCTCCTGCCTCTCCCCTCTACACTCCACTCCCCTCCACTCACTCTACTGCCTCTCCCTCTCATCTCACTCCACTCCCTTCCACGCACACTCCTGCCTCTCCCCTCTCATCTTACTCAACTCCCCTCCACTCACTCTCCTGCCTCTCCCCTCTACACTCCACTCCCCTCCACTCACTCTACTGCCTCTCCCCTCTCATCTCACTCTGCTCCCCTCCACTCACTCTCCTGCCTCTCCCATCTCATCTCACTCCACTCCCCTCCACGCACTCTCCTGCCTCTCCCCTCTCATCTCACTCTACTCCACACGAGACACTCCCCTACGAGAATGAGCGAGTGAACGATTGAGTGCATGACATGGCGAGTGAACGTTTGAGTGAGTGAACGAGTGAGTTAGTGAACGAGTAAGTGAGTGAGTGAACGAGTGAGCAAGTGAATGAGTGAGTTAGTGAGTGCACGATTGAGTGAGTGAATGAGTGAGTGAGCGAATGAGTGAACGAGTGAGCGAGCGAGTCATCGCGTCACTCCCCACGACCGCATCGTGGGGGGGGGGTCTCTGGGACCCGACCCCTCACCGTCTCTGCCGTCCCTCCCGGGGGCCCCAGGGGCGCCGTGCTGCCCCGGGGCTCCGGGCTGACCGGGGATCCCGTTGATGCCCGCGCAGACGGTCTTCTCCTGCTGGGCTCCCACCACCCCAAGCAGCAGCAGCAGCGGCAGTGCCGAGATGGACATCTGGGGACAGCAGTGGCGAGATGTTAACTAGCTCGCCTGGTATACAGGATGGATTTAAACGACGAACTTTTTATTTTACCAAGTAATGTTCAAATGAGCTGCTATGAAGTCGATCGTTTTTCAAAAGCGGCCTGCCCATCACAAATTATAGTTCAATGAAGTAGGCTTATCATTGTCACGTGAAAATTGATAGCAAAGCTCTAAACACGTGGTGATGTTGATTTTAAATGTGAATGAGAAAATCCGGAGGACCCGGAGAAAAATCCACGCGACCACAGAGAGACACGGAATTTACAGCAGACATCAGGGTCGGGATCGAACCCACTACCTCCTATATACCAAGCAAGGTAATTAACATCTCCACAGGGAGGGACAGAGAGAGATGCAAACTCCAAATACACAGCAGCAGGCATCATCGAGGTCTCGATCGAACCCACGACTTCCAGTATACCAGGCGAGGTCGTTAATATCTCCACGGAGAGAGACAGAGAGATTGACACAAACTCCAAAGAAGGAGCAGCAGCAGGCATCGTCAGGGGTCCGGTGATCGAACCTGACGAGGGAGAATCAGAGACAAGCGGGGAGACAGCAGCCAGAACCATCGTGTCGTGTAGACGCTGCAGGAGAAATCCGATGAGCCGTGAAGCTCTTTTCAAGTCACAGATGCTCCGGTAAGGAGGCCACGAAGTCAGAACGTTTCAACAACAAACAACATGATGCACAAACGGGATAGGAGGGCGAAGTATAGGAAAGGTAAACAAATCACGTAAAACAATATAAACAAAAACTTCTATCTTCTTGGTTCTTTCGGTAAAGTCACGTAGAAGGGAAATAATAAAATAATAAAAATACAATTTTATTTAATATAATATTATTTTATTATGTTTTATTTTTTTGATTTTATTATTTCCCTTCTACATTACTTTACCGAAAGAACCAAGAAGATGAATCCCTGCAGTCACGAAAGCTTTAAATCGAAAAAAAACATCTATACTAGTTGTTATCTTGCCAGGTAAAACCCCAACTGAGCAATTCACTTATTATCAGAAGAGACCTCTCCATCACAAACAATGGCAGCTCAACAAAGTGGCCTATCATCATCGTCAACATCACGTGGACATTTATAGCAGCAGCCAAACATAGAGACACATAGAGATAGAGAGAGACGCTTTGAGGCCCATAGTGATACATGTGTGGATCTATGGGTTTCTGAGTGTGTTTATGAGTCTGCGTGAGTCTATGGGTTTCTGTGGGATCTATGGGTCTCTGTGTGAGTCTATGGGTCTCTGTGCATCTGTGGGTCTCTTTGTGAGTCTACAGGTCTGTGTGTGAATCTATGCGACTCCGTGTGAGTCCATGGATTTCTGTGTGTGTCTATGGGTCTCTTGTGATGAGTCTATGGGTCTCTGTGTGATAAGTCTATGGGTTTCTGTTTGATGAGTCTATGGATCTCTGTTGGGGTCTATCGATCTCTGTGTGAGTCTATGGATTTCTGTGTGAGTCTGTGGGTCTATATGTGAGTATGTGGGTCTATGTTTGAGTTTACTCGTCTCTGTGTGAGTCTGTGGGTCTCTTTCTGAGTCTATGGGTCTTTTTGTGAGTCTATGGGTCTCTGTTTGAGTCTATGGGTCTCTGCGTGAGGAGTCAATGGACTGAGTGAGTCTATGGGTCTCTTAGTGAGGCTATGGATATATATGTGTGTCTACGGGTCCCTGTGTGAGTTTACGGGTCTCTTCGTGAGTCAATGGGTCTTTTTTGTGATTCTATGGGTCTCTGTGTGAGGCTATGGATCTTTGTGTGCGTCTACGATTACCTGTATGATTTTGTGGGTCTATGTGTGAGTCTGTGGGTCTATATGATTTTACAGGGCTCTCTGTGATTCTAAGGGTAATTTTGTGAGTCTATGGGTCTGTGTGAGTCTACGGGTCCCTGTTTGAGTCTGTAGGCCTATGTGTAAGTCTGTGGGTTTATGTTTGATGAGTCTATGGGTTTCCGTGTAAGTCTATGGGTTTCTGTGTGATGCTATGGATCTCTGTGTGAGTCTACTGTCCATGTGTGAGTCTGTGGGTCTACGTGTTAGTCTGTGGGTCTCTGTGTGAGGCAACGGATCCCTGTATGAATCTGTGGGTCTATGTGTGAGTGAACTCGTCTCTATGCGAGTCTATGGATCTCTGTGTGAGTCTTTATACGTACGGTACGTTGAATTTTCTTTCGCACCACCGTACGTAGCAGCTGAGCGTCCTGCTAATCGGAGGTTGTCGGTGCTCAGCGTTGCTCACCGAGTCACTGGAATCCTCTCCCCCGTCTCCCCTTTTAAACGTTACTCGGGTCACGTGCTCCTCCATTTCACACTTGGTCCAGACCTCCCACGTGTGACGTCACAGTCAACAAGCGCTCACACGCAAGAAAGACAAAGATCCCCCGCGTAGCCTGTAACAGACTGCCGGGGGCAAGTGGCTGTCCCTAGGGCCTACTCAATCACCCAGCCACCCACTCACTCATTAATTCACCCACTGACCCACCCAATAAGTCACTCATCCACCCACCAGGAACTCGTTATCCAATTGGCAACAGTAGTGGGCACTGTAGCCCAGGGGTATACTCATTCACACATTCATCCAACCACTCATTCACCCACTCATCCAGCCACCCACTCACTCACCCACCCACTCACTCACCTAGTCACTCACCCACTCGCCCACTCACTCACTCACTTACCCACCAGGGCCGTATTATTAGGTAGGCCATAGTACGCATTGTGCCGAGGGGCCTATTAAAAACGAAAAGGAGGCTCCAAAACCAAAAATGTTGACGCGGTATTTTTATGTTTGTTAAAAAAGTAACCAAGATATCTTCTTGAATAAATATATTTATAGAGCATAGATAGGCACAGTGCATATACAAAGAGGCAGAGTCATGTCAATGTCAATCGTTTTTTTCATAAAGCGAGACAAAGCACTTACGCGTGAAACAAGCGAAGTGACAGCGAGCGGCGGTACCAACATGGGCAGCAGTACCAAGTATAGACAGTTATCACTAAAGGCCTACGAAACAGAAGCGGCCTAGGGGCCTACATGGACCTCAGTGCCGCGTGTGGTGACCCTCCCACCCCAGGAGCTAATGACCCGAGGGGGTGGGAGGGGTGGAAGGGGTTCCGTCTGGACGCGGTGAGAGCACTGCCAGTTGGAGTGATTCCATTGAGACAGAATCAGAATCTGCATGTATTACTGCGGGACGAATTCCACGAGCAAAGAAGCTCCTTTTCTCACAGATGTTCAGTCGGGGGCATGGGGTTAGAACCTTACGAAGGCAGGGCACTCCAGCATAGGGCAAGCTGACATTTTGTGAGAGCTGGGTGTGTGTGTGCTTGCATATGTAGTAATGTACTGCATATTGAGAATGCAGGTATGTGTGTGTGTGCGCTATGAGATTGCGCAGGTAATTGTGTGTGTGTCTGCAGCAAGCGAGGCACTTGCTCGAAAAGTCTGTTAAGGCTATACGGGGGACCTTTGTGTGTGTATCTGTGCAGAAAGGCACAGGCGGTCATATAAACTTCCCAAGAGGAGGGAGCAGGGCTGGGAGGGTGGAGGTGGAGGGGGATGAAGGTGGGGGTGGGAGGGTGAGAGCCAGAAATGTTAAGCTATTTAAATAGGGCCCTACATTCATGAAACAACAAAAATCAATCGAATAATATTTTCTGGGAAATATCAATAACTTGGGGGGGGGGGGGTCTCATCAAGGCTGGACACTGCATCAGTGAAGCTCGCTTGTTAGAAGGCATCATCATTCCACGTGCGTGTTTCTCACAATCACAATTTCTATTGAGGCTGGAGGAGGAATCCGATGAGCTATTGAGCTCTTTTTTCCCCACAGATGTCCAGCAGGGGCGGGTCGGCAAGTTACAACAACAAACAATACTCTTAGTGGTTGGAAATTCCACGTTGCTATGACGGGGCTCTCGGTGTTGAGAACGACGGCCCCTGTAACATCTTCTATGTATCTGTGTCCTCGGCTCGCAGGTGACTTGCAGTAGTCACAGCCATATCTAGATGGTATACTGAATGTGGTGTGCCGTGTGAAAACATATTTTCCGACTCGTTGGAAGGCTGGAGTAGGCGGCACGTGATCAGCAGCCACATCCCTAGCGATGTGGTATACTGGATGCGGTGTTCCGGGCTGGAAGACATTTTCCGGGTCGTTGGTAGACTTCAATAGGTGACACGTGACTGGCAGTAGCCACGTGGATATCGAGAGGGGGTATACTGGATGTGCTGTGCCGGGTGTGGCTGAAATCAAATCCCCGGTACGATTCTCAAACATTGTTTGGTTCCCTTGTCTTCAATCCCGTCGTGAGATGTGGCAAATCTGTGTCACAGGAGGGGTTAGGTGGGGTGTACTGTGGGGCGTGGGGTTGGGGGGCACTGGGGGAGGGAGGGGGGGAGGGGGGGAGGGATGACGGGTATCTTTTTTAGGGGTTGGAACGGTGATCGTGCACATGTCGCGACTTGTGTAGACAATAAAACAAACCAAGACTGTTCTCGTTTTCTATGTTCAAATAAAAGTGCTGGATGTTTGAAGCCAAGCCTTGCCTTGTCGCTGCTGCTGCTGATGCTGCCATGATGATGCTGATGACGATCGCCGCTTGTTGCAGAGGTCCTCGGCTCGCCTGCTTCACAGAGAACCTTAAAGAGCCCGTGACGTGAATCGAATAGGAAGAGTGGCAAGCGGGTGGGTGGGTGGATGAGTGGGTGGGTGAGTCGGTGAATCGGTGGGTGGGTGAGTGGGTGAAGAGGTGGGTATGTGAGTGGGTGAATCGGTGGGTGTGTGAGTGGGTGAATAGGTGGGTGGGTGGATGGGTTGGGTGGATGAGTGGTTGGATGAATGGTTGGATGAATAGTTGGATAAGTGGATGGGTAAGTGGGTGGGTGACTGCGTTGGTGAGGGAGTGGATGGGTGGCTAAGTGGGTGTGTGGCTCGGTGAGTGGGTGAGTGGGTGGGCGAGTAGATAAGTGAGTGAGCGGCTGGGTGGGTGGTGGGGTGGTTATTACTGCGGGTGAATATTAACCATCAAACACTGCGCGCTGTCTGCGTCACAGGCATAACGGTTCCTTGCCAAATATTACCCACAAATCACTTAATTGGATAAAACAATTTTGGTGACATATCCTCCATGTTGACAGACTATACCCGTCTGTGAAACACGGAGCCCTCCTTCGTGGATAGCCTTGCAGAATACCAAATGTATCTTTGACTTCATGGTCATTATTATTATTATTATTGTTTTGGAGCTCATCTCTTCCCGAGCCCCACGCTTCGTGAGATGCGCCTGGCAGCTCGTTGTGCGACCGCTGCTCGGAGGTCGTCACGCGGCTCAGAGTGGCGACTCCTCGTGGCCACGTCGGCGACAATGAGCCAGCACCGCTCAGAATCCTGGGTCGCAATAAGGTTCCCACCGCAAGAAGCCAGGTTGCATGCACACTATGTATGGTGGACGTCTTTTGCACCGCGCGCATTCAGCCGTGCTCATCGGAGGTGCTTGAGTGTAACGAGTCGATCTCAGCCAGGTCGCCAATGACTCACACAGAGACCCAAAGACGCACAGACTCAAAGACTCACACAAAGGCCCAACAACCTACATAGAGACCCAATGAATCACAGAGACCCAATGACTCACAAACAGATCATAGACTCACATAGAGACCACAGACTCACATAGAGACCCAAAGACGCACAGACTCAAAGACTCACACAAAGGCCCAATAACCTACATAGAGACCCAATGACTCACATAGATCCAATGACTCGCATCGAGACCATAGACTCACACAGTGACCCAGACTCATAGAGACCATAGACTTACAAAGAGATACAGTGATTTACACAGAGACTCATAGCCTCACACAGAGACCCAATGATCACACAGAGACCACAGACTCACACAGACCGAGTTGTGATTAAACCGGGTTCTCCAGCGCAGTGCCTCAATCGTCTCCGTCTGATAATCTCCACGTTTAAATGGTGTCACTTAATTCGCCTGATTCCAGCTCTGATGACTGAAGCGATGCGAGTTTGGCTTTCGGCAATTGCTCTATTGCAAGTGGGTATAAACGTCGTGCTCCTAATGTGGCTAGACGTTATCATCTTCCGCAGGGTGATGCACTGCTTTCTTTAACCCGACCCACCCTGCCCCCACCCACCCCCACTCTGGGCAATGTCGTTTTCTATTTGCAGCGTGAATATCTCGAGAGAGAGGAAAAAAAGACTTCACACCGATTAATTATAAGCGCGCCTTGATTCTAATTTCACATTTTATGGGGCGCCCAACTCCCCAGACCATGCCCCCAAGCCCTGCCTGCTGACGAGGAGTGGAGGGGCAGGGAGAGACTTCCTGGAGCTTGGCACCGCACAGCTCCCTCGGTTGCAAGCAAGCCCCGATTATAGCCAACGGAACGAACACAGCATGGAATTTGAACGTCATTTCTAACGCGACATTATGATTCGTAACTGATTTTTTAGTTCGGAATAAAACTAAAACCGAGGGTATCGTGTCGTGCACCCTCTGCCACCCGACGCAGCCAAACAAATGGAGTTGCCACGCGATGAACAAAACGTGAACAATTTATGATTTGAGGTTCCAATGGTGAATTTATGATTTGCTTGGTTCAGCACCGCCGACGGTGCCGGACAGCGATCCGCGCACATTTATATCAACTTGGTACGGACAATAAAAATGAATATAACAATTATGATTTAAAACCCCCAACAAGGCACTTTGTCGGAATATAAGCGCGAGTCGGATCAGCAGAGCGGGGAAAAGTAAACTTCACGCTCGATGTAGTTTAATGCGAGGTTCGTGTTAATGGCCGCATCGAGCGAGCGAGCGAGCGCCGATCATCGAGCCCCCCAATCCCCTCTGGCACCACAAACCGCGCCCCCCACGACCCCAGCACGGTGAATTTCCCGCCGCGAGCCCTCCTTGCATTAGTTAAACACGATGTTCCCTCCGCCGGATATTAGCGTCGTGAGCGGCGGCGCTAAATATAGTCACGGGCGATGTGTGTTTCGCCCCGCGCCTCCGAGATTGAATTCGCATAACCGCGGTTATTAAGCACCGCACAGCGCTGCGCCATGGGGCCGGCTGGCCGGGTTCAGTGCCTGGTCGCGTGCACGGCAGAAAAAAGGTGCCACCGATGCCTCTGGCAGGAGGCTGGCGCTGTCGACGCGCAAAGACAAAGGGCACCCGGCGTAGCCTTGAACAGACCTTTGGGGGCAAGCGCTGTTAGCTGAGCACCAATCAAGGCCGGCGTGGAACGCGAAGTGGGGTGGGTGGCCAGCACCGCGCACGCCTGGCCGTGTTTGTCTCCCCAGTGGCCATTGACGTAAAATTTGTGATGCGAAAATAATCCTGAGGTATAACGTCGCCTTAAGTTCACGATGATGCACGGTGCCAACTAGGAGACAATATCACTACAGACGTTCCATGCAACTGACCAACGGCTTCGTAGCGCAAGTGCGCTAACCAGTGCGCCGCCGCTCCATAAAGACAGATTCCCCGTGTAGCCTCAAAAGGCTGTTGGGGCAAGTGCTGTTAGCGAGCACCTTCCAAGACCCGCACGGCAGGGTACACGAGCGGGTGGGTGGCCAGAACCGCGCCCCGGCCGCCTTTGTCTCCCCAGTGCTGATGTTCACACACCGCACCAGCTACCCATTTAAGGCTGAGTCGACCTAGACCTCGGCTGAGTCGACCCACATAAACACAAAGACATGGTCACACACACACGTGCCCACACGCACACATGTACATACGCACGCACATAAGCACGTGCACACACGCGCACACACACATGCACGTACACACACACACGCGCCCACACGCACACGCACGTACACACACACGCATGTACACACACACACGTACACACACGCACGTGCACGCACACGCACATGATGGGGGGGGGGGGGGGCACGGTCAGAAACGCGCCGGCCACCGTTGCCTCCGCTGCTCCGAAGGTGTTAACTCACCGCACCAGGTACTCATTTGAGGCTGAGCCGACCTAGGGGGAAACGCCACGGCCAGCTTAGATAATCGCCACTGCCGTTGGCCGTGGTCGGGAAGCGAACTCGAGTCGCTGCTACCCACGCCAGCGACCGTCGGTGCAGCGGCACTGACGAAGGCCGCCCCCCACGGCGCACGAGGGCGTGGGTGGCCAGCACCGCGCCCGGCCGCCTTTGTCTCCCCGCGGTGTGTGACACGCGACACGTGCACGCACACACGCGCGCGCGGTAGGAACACTCAAACATTTCTGATGCTCGATGAATACCAATCGCGTTGGCCTAACACCTGTTACACCCCCCACCCCCACGCCGACTCCACCACAGCGCACCCCAGAGGTCGCATACGGGTTTTGATTCCTTACCCGTACCCGGCCGCACCAGGGTCGCAAACGGCTACCCGTACCCGGGTACGGGTAGGGTACGAGTATCGGGTACCCGGTTGCGACCTCTGGCGCACCCCCATTCCCGAGCCGCCCTCTGTTTCTGAGCACGCGGGCGAGCAGAGAGAGACGATAGCCTGGCCCGGGGCGGGGTTGGCCACCCACCCGCCCGCCCGCTCGTACGCCGCGCGCCGTGCCGGCTGTCCGTGAAGGCTGCATGGGGGATCTTTGTCTTTGTGTGTGCGAGCATTTGCATATGCGTGCCTAAGCACGTGCGCGGGCGTGTGTACGTGCATGCACGTGTGTATGTGCGCATGTACGTTTTTTGTATGCGTGTCATGCATGTGTGTATGTGTGTCATGCGTGTGTTTGTGTGTGTCATGCGTGTGTATGTGTGTGTCATGCGTGTGTGTATGTGTGTGTCAGGCGTGTGTATGTGTGTGTCAGGCGTGTGTATGTGTGTGTCATGCGTGTGTATGTGTGTATCATGCGTGTGTATATGTTGTGTCCTATAACTAACCACACGGATACTTCTTGGAGGCAACGCGTTTTATTATAACAACTCTCTCTCGTTACTCACTACCAGAGGTGGGACAAAGTCATTGTTATGCAAGTCCAAGTCGAGTCTGAAGTCATCAAATTCATGACTCGAGTCTGACTCGAGTCCAAGTCACATGACTCGAGTCCACACCTCAAAGGTGGGACAAAGTCATTGTTATGCAAGTCCAAGTCGAGTCTGGAGTCATCAAATTCATGACTCGAGTCTGACTCGAGTCCAAGTCACATGACTCGAGTCCACACCTCAAAGGTGGGACAAAGTCATTGTTATGCAAGTCCAAGTCGAGTCTGAAGTCATCAAATTCATGACTCGAGTCTGACTCGAGTCCAAGTCACATGACTCGAGTCCACACCTCTGCTCACTACTGCACTATACTACACGGCGGCTACGCTACACGGCGGAAGACTGGACCGCTTCAACCCCGGCTTAGCGAGAGCCGCGGTTGAGGGTCCCCGTGGTCGCTTGGTCCAGTCTCCAGGTCTTCAGATGTCTTGAGGCTTCAGTTGGCGAGTACTGCCCTGACCGTCCCGAGGGTTGGCCTTTTATCCCCAAGTCGGGGTCACCCCTCCCCTCACGACCCCCCCCCCCCCCCGCCCTCTAGAACCTTCTAGAAGGTCTCATCTTATGGGGCCTTAGGAAGTGGTGGGAGGCCATTATCCCCCTCAGTCCCCAGCCCCTGGGGGGTCTGGGGTGTCAACCCCTGGTCACGGAGGGGCGGGGGTTTGACCCTCGGTTAACCCCTACACACCCAGCTCTCTCTCGGCTGCCCCCTGACGGCCTGTGAGCGTGGTGGCAGCTCAGCTGCCTACAGCGCCTTATTATGGCGCAACACCCCCCCCCCCCCTCCGTAGCACCCAGCCGTCTCGGCTGGCAACAATTAGAAAGCAACAATTAACAAAAAGGAAGAAAAAGAAAATACGCGAGCCTCAACAGGAAAAGAAAAGAGTAAGCAACCATAAATACCCTAACCCACCTGTACAAACCTACACTATATACAAGCGTGAATCATGAAGGGGTGGAGCAGTGGTGCATGAATAACGACCCCCGGCTCACTGCACAATGTACCCCACACGAGTGCAATAAATGTCAAGGGCAACGTGTACCCGATTCAGTGTGGGGTGGGTGTGTGTGGGACGCGTGAGCGAGTCGGGGTAAATGAAAATCTGTCCTCATGGCCGCCTTCGAGTGCGACCCCCTCAAGGCGATGGGACCCGCGGGTGTGGGCGATGGCGACACGTCAGGGGGTCGTTCGGGATGGGTGTCCGGGGGTGCGGGGGAGCTCCTCTTGGCTTACTCTTTGGTTCTTTCGTTAAAGTGACGTATCAAGAAAAAATAACAAATTAAATACTAGCGTACGACGTTTCGATTGCAACACAAGCAATCATCATCAGGTATAAATGAAATAGAAACACAAATCTAGTACACTTAGAAATGTAATGTAATACAACGGAGAGTCGGATAACATAACAGTCAACACCCTACCTGGTTGATTACGTTCTTCCTGAGAATGCTAAATTTGAGAGAGAGATAAAACACAGAACCAGAGACACACAGACAGACATATAAGTAGAGACAGATATCACAGAGATAAATAGAGAGAGACGTACATAGGCACACAGAGAAACTACGTCTCTGTGTCGAGGCGTTAAATAGAGAGAGGGGGCGGGGGCGGAGAGAGAGGGAGGGGTTAGATAAATTAGCATGTCAATGAGTGGCACGCTGATTCGGTGGAGCCGATGTCAATGGCGCCTGCGCAGGGCAATTGTAGCTCTGCATCAGCAGGCACGCAGCTCGGCTCGTCGGACACCTCACACAACCGGCTCAGACCAAGGGGGGATGAAACAGGAGCGCGTGACACAAAGAACGGCTTCAGACGCGACGGATGCACATATCAGCTGTGGCGACCCCACCGAATCTGCACGTATTGGGGCCGGACCACACGCACCACGTCAACGGGTCCCCGCCACAGTTGAGCTAATTTAGGGGACATCCCCACGGGGACCTGCGGGCAGTGAAGCCACGCTTTATCGCCCAAACGCCACTTGTGGTCGGATATGCGGGAGGTCTGCAGGCGTTTGCTGGCGTGCTGTCTAGCCTCAGAATTGATCCTAGCCGCCTCTCGCGCCTCGGTCAGCATCTCGATATTAAAGCGAAGCGTGTCGGTGAAAGCGGCAGGCCGTTTAGGCGGAGAAATACCAAGTTGTATGTCGACAGGGGGTTCGTACTCCCTGCCGTACATAAGATCGAAGGGCGAGTAGCCAGTTGACGCATGGGGGGCCATGCGGTAAGCGGCCAGCACGCCCGGAACGCACAAGTCCCAATCCTGCTGGGACTCGCTCACCTGGTGGCTAAGCATCGTCGTCAGCGTTCGGTTGAACCTTTCCACCATGCCATCTGTTTGCGAAAGGTATGGGGACGTACACACTTTAGAAGTGCCAAGCAGGGTGCATACATCACGGAGCAACTTGGACGAAAAATGTTTCCCTTGATCGGTAAGAAGTCGTTCCGGCGCTCCCTTGTCCATGACGTACCCATTAAGGAATGCGTCTGTGATGGCCGCTGTAGACTGGTTGGGAAGAGGCCAGGCCATGGGCCAACGTGTAAAATACTCCGTTCCAACCAACAGGAACCGATTCTTGCGAGGGGTGGCTGTGAAGGGCCCTAAGATGTCAAGAGCGACCTGCTCATTGACCCGCGAAACCCTTATTGATTGCAAGGGCGGGCAACAGGGCTTCAGCGGGCGTTTTCGATGTGCGCACTGCACGCATCCCTTAACTAGCTCGCCGGGTATACAAGATGGATTTAAACACGAACTATTATATTATTTTACCAAGTAAGGTATGAATGAGCTGCTATATAGTAGCTCTTTTTCACAAGCGCCCTGCCCATCACAAATGTGGGTCTATGTGTAAGTCTCCTCGTCTCTGTGCGAGGCTGTGGGTCCATGTGTGAGTCTACTCGTCTCTATGTGAGTTCACAGGTCTCTTTGTGAGTCTACGGGTCTTTTTTTGAGTTTGTGGGTCTCTATTTGAGTCGATGGGTCTCTGTGTGAGGAGTCTATGGGCTGAGTGAGTATACAGCTCCGACTCCTGGCCACGTAGTTTTACCAGGGCCTGCCCACAATAATGAAGGTATTTAATAATTGTGAGCAGAGAGTCACGGACTTCAAAAGCATTAAGAACAACCCAGAGCATAGGCCTACTGATAGTATCATAGGCCTTGACCAGGTCAATTAAGGAGAGATGTAGGTTTTGTTGGAATTTCCTACACCTCTGTTGTAGCAAACGGACAAAATATGGCATCTGTGCAGGATTGCTCTTTCCTGAAAACACATTGGGCTCCACAAGCCTCACCTCAGCATACCTGGCTAGGGGATGTTGATTAATCCTTTCCAGGACATTTCCCGCAGCACTGAGGATGGAATTGCCCCTGTTGGGCATCCTTCCAACCCTGCAGAACCCGTCTGGGGTCCAGACTGTTATTATGATGTCATGTAGGCCAGTTTGCTCACAAACGCCACCATCCCTCAGCATTTCGCTTGGGAGATCATCTCTGCCCGGTGCTTTTCTTGTTCTCAGATTTCGTATCACCTTCTATACTTCCTCAATAGATAGCACCTTAGCCAGCCACTCACAGGAGATGGCTTCTTCTATACTCTTTAGTCATTTCGGTAAAGTCACGTAGGTGGAAATAAAACAAAATAAATCACGACGTTTAGATCGCAACACAAGCAATCGTCATCAGGTGAACACCTGATGACGATTGCTTGTGATTTTACCGAAAAAACCAAACAGTACGGATTCCTGCAGTAACGAAAGCTTCAAATTAAAATGACTTCTTCTTCCAATATATGAGGCACGACAGCCTCAGCAGGGTCATCCATATTTTTCCCCATAATGTTTTCCACGCTAATGGATTTCCCCTCCTCTAAGACTTCACAGAAATGCTCAGCAAATCTACAAACCTGTTCCTGGGGGTCGTAGATCATATCACCGTTTTTCCCTGTTGTATATATTGTGATTTAAAAAATTATTTAATACAATAAAGGTAAAATAATGAAATAAGAATGCACTATTGGCTCTCTCGTTGTCTAGGGGTATGTATCACCAATCGTGAGAATATCAATGATTCTCGCTTTAACATGAATGGTTCTCGCTTTAAAAATTGCATGTGCAATTGTGTCAGGTCTCGATATTTAGATCTCACCGCAGGATACAGTTCGTTATTACGACAATGATGCACGAGTTTAGGAAAGAAGCACACAGAAACCTGTTTTTAATCTAAGCAACTTTAATCTCAACTTCCAATAACATCTTATAATTAGAACAACAACATTGTCCATGCAAGTTTAGTGTAGCAGCGCCGACTGGCGACCAGGAGCAGCAATTACGGGTGTACCCACCCAAGGGGAAGAACTGAGCCAAAGGTCATAGAAGGGATCCGTCTTTGAGCTCCCAGAACCAGCTGGAAGGTGCGAGAAGGGGGTGTGGCCAGAGCGGGGCCAGATCCCGCTGGAAGGATAAAAGGGGGCGAGAGAGGGAGATTGGTGGCTGTCCCAGGGAATCAAGGTCGTCTCGCCGTGGAAGTCATCCTCGTCGCCGTCATCGCTGCTGCCCATGCTTGTCATCGTCCGACGCCATCTTTGCTGGATAGTCAGCCAGCTATCCAGTCAGTTAGCGTCGTCGAGCTCGACATTGGTGGTCAGGTTAAATTTCCCACACTAACACAGCCACCTCGCACGCCGAGCTCGACATTGCTGCTCTGCGATCTGCCTTTTACATGCTAATCTCTCACATTAACATGCTAATATCTCACATTAACATGCTAATCTTCACATTAACATAGCCACCTCCACGCCCTCGTCGTGGAGGCCACTGTCCGCTCACATTAACATCACTAGCCCTGCCCACTTCGTTTATGACCCTTGGGCTACACCATTTTAAAACCCTTAAAACAGTCTGCCTAAGCAGCTTTCCCCCTTATTTCTCCTCCTGATGACGATTGCTTGTGTTTTGATCGAAACGTAGTTTTTTTCTTATCCTATCTTCGTGACTTTACCGAAAGACCCAAGAATATGAATTCCTGCAGTCACGAAAGCTTTAAGCCAAGATTCATGAACAAATAGTAATTATAAAAACCTTTTGCTCCTGGGCTGCACCATCATAAAACAGCACATTCTATAACTAAACAAACGTTTAATACCATAATGTTGGAAAATATTCCTGCGCGGTGGTGGTCAATCCAAACATTACAACTTTTCAAGCAAAGGCTTGTAAGTACCTCTACGATGCATGTGTAATGCGGGCGTAAACGACCTTCCGGAAGTGACGTCATGGAGGGAGGAGTTACGTCACATGGGGGACAGGGTTCAGAGTTATAAGGGGAGAAACCGGAAGCAGTAGGGAGTGATCGGAGACTGGGGAAAGTGTAAGGCCACGCAGGGCGGAGTGGGGAAGAGAAAGTGTGGCGAGATCGCCACACACACAGACCTCGAGGATCGGCACCGTCGGCTAGCGGTGACCGACCCCGGGGCTGGAGGAGCAGCGAGGAGGCTGCAGAGAGAGAGCAGCGGGTCTGCAAGGGTGGAGTCGAGCAGCGGGGGAGTCTGCACGACGAGACAGCAGCGGGTCAGCAACGAGGGAGTGGGCTACGTGAGCGACAGCAGCCTGGGGGCTGCAGAGCGAAGAGTATATAGGGGAGTGCTGTGAAGTGGGCTACGTGAGCGATAGCAGCCTGGGGCTGCAGAGCGAAGAGTAAGGTGGAGTGCCGTGAGGGAAAAGAGATCGAACCCAAATAAAGGACACAGGACAGAGAGAAGCGTCCGAGTCTTTTATTACACTGGTGTTGGAAGTGTAACGGCATGGCAAAACAACTGAGAAAAAAGAATATTCCGTCTCCGGCATCGGCTTCTTCTTCCGACGACGAAGACCTTCCTCCTATGGTGGACCTGACTCCGACAGACGAGGAGATCCGTGCTGGGACGAGTGCGGATCCGGGGGTCCAAGAGGTCGTCGCGTCGGCGGACCCGTCTTTACTAAAGAACGTCGATTTAAGATGGAGTCAGATGAAACTCTCAATAACGTACTTGCACAGTTGTGTGAGCTCGTCACGCCGAGAACGGCGTCTGGAGGAGATGTTGGTGGTCTGCAGGAGCCCGGGTTGTCTTCGCTGTCACCGCCATCAGCCACGCGGCGTGAGGATGCCATCTTGGGCGTGGCGCACGAGGAAAGGCGGGAAGCCGCCATTTTGGGCCCTTCTCGGCGTAAGGCCGCCATCTTGTCGACACCACGTTGGGACGCCATGTTGAATCTGCCACCCGATGAGTCAGCGGCTGGAGGGAGCACGCCAAGAGGTCGCAGTCGTCACTTGCCGACTGTAAAAGAATTCTCCATCGGGGGAGATTGGAGCGCGTTCGCCTGCAGATTTTTGGCAGCGGTACGCACGGCGAGGTGGACTGACGCTGAGGCATTAGAAGTTCTTTCAACTCTTCTCGATGATGAGTCTGTTAGATTCTTCCGCTCCATAAAAGCCGCAAAGAAGAAAACGTTGCGAGGAGTATTCACTGAAATGGCTGACGCTTACGAACCACCGGACGATGCTCATCGCCGGTTTGTGCAACGACAGCGCGCACCCGAGGAGTCTCCGGTGGCGTATAGGGGTGCGGTGCTAGAACTGGCTATGGCTGCATACCCGGAGACGGAGCCTGACCTGCTGGAACCTCTTAACCTGGGGAAGATGCTGGAGCTGTCCCGGGATCTCGGCATTCCTATGCCGGTGTGTGGTCATGAGAAGCTCACCTCCCGGGCTGCGGCCAAATGTCTAGATGCCCAGTTCAACCTGCGCCGGTGGAAGCAGGTTACAGCGTGGACGGGGGGGCCTATCGTCGAAGGGGGAGCCTTGGGTTGGGACCCCAAAAAGGCAGTTTAGGGGGCCCGCAGGAGCTGTCGGCTGCCGCGACTCCGTGGACGGGCCGCGGGGGGCCGGGGCCACGGGCTGCGCCGCCGACATGGCCACGTCGGGACGGGGCGTCCGCAGCGCGCCGTAACAACATCGACTGTTTCCGCTGCGGGCGTAAGGGCCATTACGCTCGGGACTGCTGGGCCCGCGTTCCGAGTCCGCCCCAGCAGGAGGCCTCGACTGCGGCCGCTCCAGGAAAGGATTCGCCAGCACAGGCAAGTCGGTGCACACCAGACACCCGGCAAGGCTTGACACCTCATTCATCACCGTTGTCGTGCGATCCGGGTGTTGTTAATAACGGGAGCCCATCGACTGCACCTTGTCGCTCGGTAATGCAGTAGCGTAAGCTGGCTCGGCGGGTTGTCGCGGCCGCTACCGGTTCGTCCACCGTACCTGGGTCGATACAAGGGGTGGACGTGCGGATTTTGGTAGATTTTGGAGCGTCCGCGACCATTATTTCTGATGTAATATTTCATCTCTTGAACATCCCACCAGAGGCCGTGAGTCCAGCTTACGCTTCCTGCATCGCCGCGAACGGGGGTAGCATGGGCATTGTGGGCCAGGTGAACGCAAACATCGCTATCGGGGGAGTGTCTGCCTCGGGAATTGTGTTAATTTCGAGGTCTCTTGCGGTTCCTTGTTTGTTAGGGACCGATTTTCTGGCCAGAATGCCCATCCTGATTAGAATTAATGAGAGCTGCATTGAGCTACCGGAAGGCCGAAAAATTGCGTTTTTGCCGTCAGCCTGGGGGCGACCTGATCCTGTCGCCCAGGTGCAGGCGTTGTCCGAGGTGTCTGTTGATATTCCACCTGGCTCACAGATACTCATTCCCTTGCGTTATCGGAAGCCTGTACCTGGTCGTCAAGGAGCGATTGGTGTTTTGTTGTCGCCGTCCGCCGCTATTACGGGTGGATCGGCACTGGTTGGGGCACAAACTATTGTCCGGCCAGACCAACAGCCGTTTTTGCAAGTGCTTAACGCGAGTACTGAAAGCGTGTGTGTGCCGGCGGGTACTGTTGTGGCACATGCCACTACTGCGTTTACAGCTCATGATAATTTGTCCAGCCGGGGAGTTGTTGGAGGTGTTTCGGGGGCCGGAGCTGCAGATGATCGCTGGATCGCTGAATTGTGTGCGGAAAATTCGGCTCTTTCCGGGGAACAACGTTGTGCGATTCGTAAATTATTATTCAGCTATTCTGACGTGTTTAGCTCTGACGATTTGGACTTGGGACGCACCTCGTTGCTTTACCATCATATTGACACAGGGGACGCTGCCCCTATTCGGTTAAACTCGCACCGGATGAGTCCGGCGGAACGCGAGCATGTTCGAGGGGCAGTGGATGACATGTTGGCTGCGGACATAATATCTCCGTCTACCAGCCCATGGGGCGCGCCTGTTGTTTTGGTCAAAAAGAAAGATGGCAAATTGAGATTTTGTGTTGATTTTCGTAAATTAAATAAAGTGTCGGTAGCAGATGCATATCCCCTGCCGCGTATGGACGACTCTCTCGATGCCTTGTCGGGGGCGAAGTTTTTCTCGACGCTAGATCTCTCTTCGGGCTTCTGGCAGCTTCCCCTTGATGAGTCCTCGCGAGAAAAAACAGCTTTCCGTACGCCGCAGGGGTTATTCCAATTTAACTGCCTTCCGATGGGGCTGAATGCGGCCCCTGCCACTTTTCAGAGGTTAATGGAGTTGGTATTAACGGGGTTGCAGTGGGAGACGTGTCTTATATATCTAGACGATGTTATCGTCTTCAGCCGCACATTTGACGAGCATTTATCGCGTTTGGAGGCTGTGTTCACCAGGATGCGCTCTGCTAATTTGAAATTTAAGCCTAAGAAATGTCACCTACTGCAACACTCCGTGCGTTACCTGGGGCACATCGTCAGTGCGGATGGGGTGGCCACGGATCCGGACAAGACTGCGTGCGTCCGTGACTGGCCAACCCCTGCCACGGTGGGGGATGTGCGTCGGTTTTTGGGGTTCGCCTCATACTATCGGAGGTTTGTTCCAAACTTTGCTACGATCGCGAGGCCTTTGCATCTCCTTACGGGAAAAGGACATAAATTTGCTTGGGGACCGCCAGAGGAGGCGGCGTTTCGAAGCCTACGCGATCTATTGGCTACGGCGCCGACGTTGGACTATCCGGATTTTGAACATCCCTTTATTCTGTATACGGACGCGAGTGACACGGGTATTGGGGCGGTGTTGTCTCAGTCCAAGGGTGGTGTGGAACGCGTGGTGGCGTATGGTAGCCGGGTTTTGTCTCCAGCTGAGACCCGTTATTGCGTCACACGCAGGGAACTTTTGGATATAGATTTTTTTCTCCGCCAATTTCGACCGTACTTGTACGGTCGTTCGTTTATTGTTCGCACAGATCACGCGGCCTTGCAGTATGCGCTTAAAATGGACCAACCGTCCGGACAGCTGGCGCGGTGGTTGGACATGCTGCAGGAATTTTCCTTCCAAATTCATCATCGGAAGGGAGTGCGTCATGCTAATGTGGACGCACTTTCCAGGCTGCCGCAGCGATCCCCTTGCGCGTGTGCGTCAGGGACGCATAGGTGTGGGCCGATTCAGCACCCCCCTCAGCCTGTCGCGTTGGCAGTCGAGGTGCCTGAAGCTCCGCTTGAGCCGGGGCCGGCTGATGGGGGACCGGCTGATGGCATTTTACATCTTCCGAGGTCCGTGTGGATCCGCGAACAAATGTTGGATGATTCTTTGGTGACATTACGTAAGCGGCCAGTGAAGGGAGAGGGGGGTGTGCCGGAAACTGCTCTCCGTGATGGCTTGCTGATGTGGAGGGAACGGATACAGGAACGCTGGCGTCTTGTTGTACCGGCATCATTGCGGTACGAATTGATTAGAACTCTGCATTGTGACACGCTTTTACATCTGGGAGTGCAGAAGACCCTATTGACGCTGCAGCGAGATTACTATTGGCACGGCATGACGACGGATGTCGTCGGACACGTTCGTGCGTGTCCCGATTGTGCCCGCCGTAAGCCACCTAAACATCCATATGTGCCGCCTATACAATCTATTCAAGTGTCTCGAGTTAATGAGTTGGTGGCGTTAGATATTTTGGGACCCTTTCCGCCATCCGCTAGGGGAAATAAATATTTGCTGGTAGGGGTGGAGTACCTCTCCCGCTGGCCGATGGCCTGGCCCTTCCCTGACCAGTCAGCGGCGTCTATCACGGACGCCTTTCTTTTTGGGTATGTTATGGACAAGGGGGCGCCGGAGAGACTCCTTACGGACCAAGGCCGGAATTTTTCATCTAAATTGTTGGGGAAGGTGTGTGCGGCTCTTGGAACAAAGAAAATTCGGACATCTCCCTACCACCCGCAAACGGATGGTATGGTGGAACGGCTAAATAGGACTCTGTCCGCCATGTTGTGCCATACGGTTAGTGAAAAACAATCGGATTGGGATTTGCATATCCCTGGGGTGCTTTCTGCGTACCGAATGACGCCGCACGTGGCTACAGGATATTCGCCGTTTTTTCTTATGTACGGTCGTGAAAACGTACCGCCGATTAATGAACAGTTGGGAACCGGAATGAGGGGACCTGCCAAGCCTCTGCCTGACTATATTCAGGACACCGTTCGCCGAGTCACTGTGGCACGGGAAGGGGCCCGCGTGGCTACGGCCAAAGCCCAGGCTCGGAATGAGAGGTGTGCGCGCCGTTCAAAAGGGGAATGCCCCTGGAAACCGGGGGACCTGGCCTGGCTTCATTGTCCACAAGTGCGGCCAGGTACCTCTCCTAAGTTACACAAACCATGGCAGGGCCCGGTTCGCCTCATTGAGGTTCCCAACCCACAGTCGGCGCGTGTTCGGTTTGGATCTCGGCGTTGGTTCGTCCACACATCTCGGTTGAAACCATACGTGGCCCCTCGACCTGATGCGTCATCTCCTGAGATTGCCTTGCCGGGGTCTGTTGCTGCCGACGCGCCTTTGCCTGTGCCTGCTGACCTTGCAAGAGCGCCTGTTGTGCCTTTTACAGACGAGCCGGCCGTAACGTGGCAGGGGAAAGACGACTCAGCTCGGGGTGCGCCTAACACGGCTGCGGAACCTTTGAGGCCCGCAGCCCTTCCAACCCTGCCGCGGACGCGATTGCGGGACGCCCCTGATGCTGCGCCGGCAAATTTGGGGGACCGGGACGTTGCCAGGCTTCCAATAACGACAGACAAACTTCAACCTGTCGCTCTTAAGACCCTGCCACGTTCTCGTTCGGCGGGAGGGCCGCCGACCGTCCGGGACGGTCCGGCGACCCGCACCCGCTCAAAATCCCTCACATTTCGTTAAATATTGTGTTGTGTTCTTGTTCTTCGATATAATATTGTGTGTTCTGTGTCCTTTTTGTTTTTTTTGTATACGGTCGTGTTCGCTCGCATTATTGTTGGAGTTGTGTTCAGCCGAGGTCGGCTGGATTTTCTCTACGGGGGAGGGTGGTGTAATGTGGGCGTAAACGACCTTCCGGAAGTGACGTCATGGGGGGAGGAGTTACGTCACATGGGGGACAGGGTTCAGGGTTATAAGGGGAGAAACCGGAAGCAGTAGGGAGTGATCGGAGACTGGGGAAAGTGTAAGGCCACGCAGGGCGGAGTGGGGAAGAGAGAGTGTGGCGAGATCGCCACACACACAGAACTCGAGGATCGGCACCGTCGGCCAGCGGTGACCGACCCCGGGGCTTGAGGAGCAGCGAGGAGGCTGCAGAGAGAGAGAGCAGCGGGTCTGCAAGGGTGGAGTCGAGCAGCGGGGGAGTCTGCACGACGAGACAGCAGCGGGTCAGCAAGGAGGGAGTGGGCTACGTGAGCGACAGCAGCCTGGGGGCTGCAGAGCGAAGAGTATATAGGGGAGTGCTGTGAAGTGGGCAACGTGAGCGATAGCAGCCTGGGGCTGCAGAGCGAAGAGTAAAGGGGAGTGCCGTGAGGGAAAAGAGATCGAACCCAAATAAAGGACACAGGACAGAGAGAAGCGTCCGAGTCTTTTATTACACATGTCTCCCTTGTGTTAGGGACGCTAGCGAAGCAGTAGGGGGTGCTCATTTTGCCTTTGTTGTTTCAAGGGAGGAGTTCCCAGGCCTCTGTTACTGTGTGTTTTTAGAACGCGCTAAATCCAGATATGTAAAAAACTAAATATTACATAAAAAATAGGCGATATGATTCTTCATAGAATTTTTTGAAAATGGCATATATACAATACTCCTAATGATGTTCGTCCACTTCACAAATGGGGCCCTAAAGATAATCCAAATAACTACCGACTTATCTAATTTTTGTCTCCATTGATGAGAATTTTAGAAACTACCAAATTAGCAGTTTCCTGTCCGACAACAATCTATGACATCTAAAACAATCTGGGTTCCGAAAAAAATACAGTACCACATCTGCTGCACTAGACTCTCTGAATCACATTTACAGTAGCCTTGATAATGAGCAGTACTGCGCCACTTTTTTCTTGACTTGTCCAAAGCCTTTAATACAGTAGACCACAACATCCTGCTTAGGAAATTAAGTTGCCTCGGTTTCTCCAAACACGCAGTAGAATGGTTAAAAATGTACTTCTTTTCTCGCAACCAAACTGTTTGCACAGATGGTTGGAGGTCAAACAATGTTAAGATAACACTTGATGCAGCTAATTCGGCTGTGACGGTCCCACCTGATGACGGAGACTTGTGTTGCCTCCGAAACGTCGTGATTTTTTGTTTTATTTTATTTTCATTAATTTTGATGTTTTACCTACGTGACTTTACCGAAAAAACCTAAGAATATAAAAAAAGAGGTTCCACAGGGTTCCATCCTCGGCCCCCTCTTGTTCTCTGTTTACGTAAATGACTTGGGCACTGACCTGGATCATTCCAGGGTAAATCTTTTTGCAGATGACACGATACTGATTACTGCCGGCTGCTCTCCGGATGACGTGATTGCTAAGCTCCAGGGAGATTTCAACAAAATACATCAGCTAGTTGCTCTTAAACTAGTCCGGAATACCTCCAAAATCAAGGTGCTATGCTTCTCACCAGGACTAAAGCAGGAAGTTTTTTTTCCACAATTACATTCCTTAAATAATGATCAAATAGAGCAAGTAAAGATCTATACGTATATTGGGGTCATCCTGGATTCGAAACTGAATTTTGAATATCACATTGATTATATTGGTAAAAGACAAAAATAAAAATTGGTTTTCTGTATCGACAGAAGCACTGCTTCCCCCCTATGTTCCGTTTGGAATTGATAAAAGCTACCATATTGCTTCTACATGATACTGTGACATTGTACATAATCAGCCCCAAGTACTGTACTGAAGAAGCTTAAACAGTGATTTGTGATCGGGTATTACTGAGGCAGAATCCATCTCCTCAGCAACCCGTGACCAACACCCATCTTTGCAGCTGTGTATGGATCTCCAAATCTCTGAGAAAAGGCTGTGGTAAGCCTCCTCATTCTCTGACATGGGATGCTGTAGACCGTGAAAGGGGACGTCGCTTTTTCTCAGCCAGCCTGAACACCTCCTCTGTCTGCCAGGGTCTCTGGGGAGATTTGGACAGTGCACCCAAAGCAGCCATTGCCACAGTCCTATAACTCGCCCATTTCCCCTCGACATCAGGAATGGTGGAAGATGCAAACCCCAGCTGCAAGTGATCATGAAATTCTCGCTTGCAACTTTCATTAGCAAGCTGAGACCAGGCCGCTGTGTATTCGAATAGGGTCCTGGATGTACACCCAAGAATGGCATGCGCATCTTAGAGATGATAAGCCGATGGTGAGTGGGCAGATCAGCTCTATGGTAGGGCCTGGTGTCAAGGACATAGGCCCGTATACACTTTTCCATCATTACGTAGTCCAGATGTTCTTGTTTGGACCCGGCATGCATCCATGATGTTGTGTGGATGCACCAATGCTGGAACAGTGTGTTTGTAATTACAAGCCCATGGGCTGCACACAAATCTGGCAGCCTCCAACCGTTGTTTTTGAGCTGATCTGCCCGAAGCCTTCCAATTACTCCAGACTAGGTGCCAGAATCATGACCCACTCGGGACTCAAAGCCACCCAACAATATTACTATATCTCGAAGGGCCACTTTAGCTAGCACCTGTGACAGGAGGTCATAAAAGGCATCTGATTTATCGGCCTTGCCTGCATCCCTCCACTTATGTTCATCTTCGGTGGGGGCATAAATAACCACGACCTCCATACCTCACCTTTGATTGAAGAGAAGGCGAGCCCACAGTAGCCTGGGTCTTCTAATTTCACACACCTCACCGCTATGCTCCCATATCCCCTTCATTATTTTGTTCAAAAGAAAATACACTCTCTATTGTTTGGCAGTCTTATGCCCCGAGTAGAGGACTATCCACCCCTCATTGTGGCTGGAGCCAGTCCACCGGACCTGCTGAATGCCGCAGAGATCCAGCCGGTACCAGTCCAGCTCCTGACAGAGGAGTGGCAGTCTCTCCTCCGCAGTGAGCGTTCTAACATTCCACGTGGCCACTCGCAATGGCTTCTTGCTGTCTCTGGAGGAACCCCAATTGTAATGATTCAGTCCCTTGGCTACTTTAAATGGGGTTTATCCAGGAGACGTCACAGAAGCCTGTCCCCGCGGGGCCTGCGGCACAAGTTTAGTTAGATTTTTAACATGTGTATTAGTGGTATTTGTATTGGAGGTGGAGGGTTTACCAGACCCTCACACACGTCCAGAGCCCTGGTATTGCGCTATGGTGGCTATAACCACCATTAACGGGTATTGCCGATTTTGTAATTGGCCTTTCCTGGATGGCATTGCTCACATCCACCACAGCATTACCATCCGGCCCTAGTGAGGAGATAGGTGGTTGTTTTTGCTGGAAAACTTGAACACGCACACACATAGAATTAAATCAACACGCACACACACACGTGCACACACATGGACACGGAGACATGCACATGTGAACAAAGAAACACATACAGATACATACACATGAACATATATAGATACACACACAACACATGAACATGCACATGTATATTAACATTCACATATATTCACATGGACACGCAGACAGAAACGCACACATGAACAGAGACACACAATGACAAATCAATCTAAGGAGTTAACCCCCATCGGTGGCTCTGATGTCAGAAGAAAACATTCATTCCACGTGTGCTGTTGTTGAAGCTGGTAATTGAGTGAATCCCCAAAACAGGATTGGATATTTTTTAGAAAGTAAGAGATTCTAGGCCGATAAAAGAAAGAAACACACGGAGGTCATAAATAATTCAGAGTCAGGAGCTGCTGCTGCTGCTACTCCCCTGCATGGGGTATAAGGCAACGTTATGCGACGCATCGGAGAGAGAGGACAGGTTTCATACACATGTAATGCAAGTGTAAATGGGGTTGCTGCTGGGCTCTTGCCCAATCACACGGCCCGGTATGGGGGGCATGTGGGAGGAGCCGCCGTTCACCTCGGCTCCAATGGGAAGCGAGGTGAATGGAGGTGGAGCCAGCAGGGCAGTATGAGAAGGCCGGATCTGACGATCCGGAAGGGGAGGAGTCAGGGTCACGTGGGAAAGACGATATAGAAGGAAGCCCAGAAGAGATCGGGGCCAGTTGATGGAGTGAAGAAGCGGGACCACGTTGGGTGGCCGCCGCGCCATCAGCCACGTGGCTGATGGGGCTTCGGCACACCGTCGGCCAGCGGTGTGCGGAGTGGGAGAAGGAGCTGACCGAGGAGCGTATGGGGGCACGCGAGAGGAGTAACGGGAGAGCGCGTGCGGGGCGCGCGCGAGAAGGAGCTGACGGAGGAGCGTGCATGGCACGCAAGAGGAGCGTGCGTGGCACGCGAGAGGAGCGTGCGGGGCACGCGAGAGGAGACGCTGGTCCCTTGTCAGAAACCAGCGGGGTGTGAGGACGAGTGGAGGAGCTAACGGAGGAGTGTGTGTGGCACGCGAGAGGGAGGGTGCGCGGGGCACGCGCGAGTCGACGCTGGTCCGTGGAGGAGACCAGTGGGGTGTGGAGAAGAACCTGAATAAAAGAAAAGCGAAGACCAACAGTGCCTGACGGAGTCTTTTATTACACACACACAAATACCCATATACTCAGATACTCAGACTCATACAGAGACCTATAGACTCACAAAGAGACCCATAAACTCACGCAGAAAGTCAAAGACACGCATTGAAGCCCCTAAACTCATATAGAGACCCATAGACTCACACAGAGACCCATAGATTCACACAGATGCAAAAAACTCACACAGAGACCCATAAACTCACACGATGAACTATAGACTCACGCAGAGACTCATAGGCTCACACAAACTCAAAGACTAACATAGAAGCCTATAAACTAACATATAGACACAGGCTCAGACAAAGACACGGAAACTCACGCAGAGATACATAGTTTATTGTCCTTCTCCCACACCTCCGGTTATATATGTAGTTATAGCCTACATATTGTATATACGGGTGTTAAAAAACATGCGTAGCTATTTGAGTAAAAGTGAGTCGTAACTTGCATAGCCACCCCACCAACATTGAAATAGCGAATTGGTCGTTGCGCCACCTGGGAGCGTGTTGCATGCGCTGGGACTTAGTGCAGCTGTCTTGAACTCACGATGCGAGAGAGAGAGCGCCTCTATCTGCAATGCTCCTGTGTTTAAGACCCCGTGGGCTGAACACAACATCCGGCTGTAGTGGTTCACCGGGCTGCAATGCAGACTTGGATTCTGACGCCTAAACGCTCAACTTCGGTCCTTTAACTGGACGGTGTCCTCCTATGCTTTATGAATGTCAATTTAACCCAAAGTAGTAGGAGGCTTTCGCCACCAATATTATTCATTAAAGATAATTTTTTTAATATTGGAGTAAAATGGCGTCAGTATAAGTGTCGTTAACCCGACATAGCCCATTCAGTAAAGGTTTGTCACGTAAACAAAAGGTGGCCAATTAATCTTGATTTGAAGCTTTCTTGACTGCAGGAATCCATACTCTTCGGTTCTTTCGGTAAAGTCACGTAGTTAGAAATTAACTATAATAAAAAAACAATCACGAACGAAACGTCGTGATTTGTTTTATTTTATTTTATGCGCGTGTGTGTGAATGTGTTCCTGATCTGTTTTCCCAGACGTGCCGATGGACAAAAAAATGATTCACTCAGAGTACAGCATATAGCCGCTGAACACGGCGTCTCTGTGCACGTTGATGAAAAA
Source organism: Lethenteron reissneri (assembly GCF_015708825.2). Classification (NCBI taxonomy): domain Eukaryota; kingdom Metazoa; phylum Chordata; class Hyperoartia; order Petromyzontiformes; family Petromyzontidae; genus Lethenteron; species Lethenteron reissneri. Next base: position 1,172,160 of record NC_083847.1, read on the forward strand.
ACTAATGTGCGGAGCCTCCAACTCCAGCCACACCTCGTCCCCAGCTTTGAGACTCAGCACAACGCTGCCACTCATTGTGACTAAGTTTATACTACACAGCTTAGAGATGACCTTCCCGTTTTTCATGATCATAATCACGAGGTGCTTTTCACCGGGGTGCGCGTACAGCGTGAAATAGTAGACGCCTGGGTGAGCGCAGGTGAACTTCCCCGTGCCGGGGTTGTAGTGGCCCTGCGGGTTGGTGATGATGACGTTGAACGTCACGGGGGAGCCGGCCGCCGGCGTGTAAGTGCCGACCTTCGCAGAGAAGGCCGACCTGGGCCCCACGTCGCTCTCTCCCCGCTCGCCTTTCTCACCTCTTTCGCCTGGCGTACCTAGGCGGACAACACGGTGCAAACCCACGGCGTGTGCATGTGCGTGTCACCCCACGGTAGTGTAGAGGTTAGCGCTATGAACCCGGCAGAGACCCGAGTTCGATTCCAGCTCATGGTCAACACAAGTGACGATTATCTGAACCGGTCCTGAGCATCTTACCCAAAGTCGACTCAGCCTCAAATGATTATCTGGTGCGATGTGTTAACAACGTCACTTGAGAAACAAAGGCGTGCCGGCCTTCATTGGTGCTCAATAACATCACTTGCCACAGCAGTCTGATAAGGATATACGGGGGATCTTTGTGTTTTGTTTGTTTATTCCAAGTCTCAAACGGAGAGATGGGGCAATTCTGCATCAATGCTGATGACGGTGAGCCAAACCTGCACAATTGAGTCGTGTCCTGTGACAAACGTCTTTGTTTTGTAACAGGGAAACCTTACCCGACGTGGCTATATGGAACGCGTGTTTCAGCTCTACACAGTATACCGTGTGAACTCTGTTTTTCAGAATTTAGAGATACATAGAGACCCATAGACTAAACTATGAACTAAACTATTTGTTAAATTCCCAGGTGTAAGGTCCACTGAGAGTCTGTGTTGCTATTTTTCTCAGAAGCCACCTGCCTGTCGAAAATGACAGCTAAATGAAGTGGTTGATATCATCATGTGGACATTTATCGCAGCCAAATACTCTAAAGTCTAAACGTGGAGGGGAAAACCAGAGGACCCGGAGAAAAATCCACACGACCACGGGGAAAACATGCAAACGCCGAATATACATCAGGCATCGTCAGGGTTGGGTTCATACCTACGACCTCCTGTGTACCAGACGAGGGAGTTAACATCGTCTAACAACCGCAGTGAAAAAAATAGAGCAGTGAGCTCGGTTATTTCCTACCTCGATTATATTGTGTTTCTTTAGGCTTCTGGTATCTTTAAACTTAAAAAAGAAACACATTCCTGCTGCGGAGGGAGCTGGTAGGAACGTTGGGTTGCTCGGTCAATGGCCAGGGTCAACGGCGGCGTGGTGTATTCCGCAAATATGCCCGACTGTGAGGGCGGGCACAAGCCGGCGTGAGTAGGTTAAACATTGAGTTGAATAAGGGCACCACGGGGTGACCAGCCCCTCCCCAACCAACACCACCCCTCCCACCCCCATCCAGCCCCACCCTCCCCACCCAGCCTCTCCCTAACCTCCCCACCAAGCCCCTCCCCACCCTCCCCACCCAGCCCCTCCCCACCCTCCTCTCCCAACCCAGCCCCTCCCCACCCTCCCCTCTCCACCCAGCCCCACCCCTCCCATTTTTGGATGCACGACGGACGGACGGACACAATAATCCCCTGTGGGCTGATGGAACCAGGAGGTTCCTATCAGTATAAGAGAAGTGATACATCACTCCGTGGCACATGCAGCCTGTCGGTGGCGAGATGTTAACTACCTCGCCTGGTTTATAGGAGGTCGTGTGCTCGTTCGCAATCCTGACGCCAGCTGTTTATTTGGAGTTTGCATGCGTCTCTCCCCTTGGTTGCGTGGATTTTTCAATATGTCCTCCGATTTTTTCCCTCCACATGTAGACATGTATTTGGCTGAATAAATGTCCACGTAATGATAAGCCCACTTCGTCGAGCAATCATTACATGTGGCCAGGTCGCTTCTGAACAAGAGTTACATAGCTCAGTGAGCCTCCTTGGTAATAAAATAAATATATAGAATCAGCTGCTCGGTGCACACGAGTTACTGTCACAGTCCCACCTGGGTACCCAGTCAAGCCTCGAGCCCCGAGGTCTCCATTGGCTCCAGGTGCTCCGGTAACGCCTGCGAGAAGAACAAACAATGTCTCGTCCGCTCCTCAAGCCACTCTCAATTCACTCCACTCGCCTCCACGCACTCTCCTGCCTCTCCCCTCTCATCTCACTCCACTCCCCTCCACGCACTCTCCTGCCTCTCCCCTCTCATCTCACTCCACTCCCCTCCACGCCCTCTACTGCTTCTCCCCTCTCATCTCATTCTGCTCCCCTCCACTCACTCTCCTGCCTTTCCACTCTCATCTCACTCCACTCCCCTCCACTCACTCTCCTGACTCTCCCCTCTCATCTCACTCCACTCCTCTCCACGCAATCTCCTGCCTCTCCACTCTCATCTCAGTCAACTCCCCTCCACGCACTCTCCTACCTCTCTACTCTCATCTCACTCGTCTCCCCTCCATGCACTCTCCTGTCTCTCCCCTTTCATCTCATTCTACTCCCCTCCACTCACTCTCCTGCCTCTCCCCTCTCATCTCACTCTACTCCCCTCCACGCACTCTCCTGCCTCTCCCCTCTCATCTCACTCCACTCGCCTCCACTCACTCTCCTGCCTCTCCCCTCTCATCTCACTCTACTCCCCTCCACTCACTCTCCTGCCTCTCCCCTCTCATCTCACTCTACTCCACACGAGACACTCTCCTACGCGAATGAGCGAGTGAACGATCGAGGGCATGACATGGTGAGTGAACGATTGAGTTAGTGAACGAGTGAGCGAGTGATCGAGTGAGCTAACGAGTGATCGCGTCGCTCCCCACGAGCGCACCGTGGGGGGGGACTCTGGGACCCGACCCCTCACCGTCTCTACCGTCCCTCCCGGGGGCCCCAGGGGTCCCGTGCTGCCCCGGGGCTCCGGGCTGCCCGGGGATCCCGTTGATGCCCGCGCAGACGGTCTTCTCCTGCTGGGCTCCCACCACCACCACCACCCCCAGCAGCAGCAGCGGCAGCAGGGCCGAGATGGACATCTGGAGACAGCAGTGGCGAGATGTTAACTAGCTCGCCTGGTATACAGGATGGATTTAGACACGAAATTTTAGTTTATTTTACCAAGTAAGGAACAAATGATAGCCCTGCCCATCACAAATTATTTTTCAATGAAGTAGGCTTATCATTGTCACGTGGAAATTTATATCAAAGCTCTAAACACGTGGTGATGTTGATTTTAAATGTGAATGAGAAAAACTGGAGGACCCGGAGTAAAATACACGCGACCACAGAGCGACACGAAATATACAGCAGACATCAGGGTGGCAATCGAACCCACGACCTATATACCAATCGAGGTAATTAACATCTCCACAGGAAGAGAAAGAGAGAGACGCAAACTCCAAATACACAGCAGCAGGCATCATCGAGGTGTCGATTGAACCCACGACTTCCTGCATACCAGGCGAGGTCGTTAACATCTCCACGGGGAGAGACAGAGAGAGATTGACACAAACTCCAAAGAAGGAGCAGCAGCAGGCATCGTCAGGGGCCCGGCGATCGAACCTGACGAGGGAGAATCAGAGACAAGCGCGGAGACAGCAGCCAGAACCATTGTGTCGTGTAGACGCTGCAGGAGAAATCCGATGAGCCGTGAAGCTCTTTTCAAGTCACAGATGCTCCGGTAAGGAGGCCACGAAGTCAGAACGTTTCAACAACAAACAACACGATGCACAAACAGGATAGGAGGGCGAAGTATAGGAAAGGTAAACAAATAATGTAAAACAATATAAACAAAAACATCTATCTTATTGGTTCTTTCGGTAAAGTCACGTAGAAGGGAAATAATAAAATAATAAAAAACATATTGTATTATAATATTATTTTATGATGTTTAAGTTGTATTATTTTATTATCTCCCTTCTACGTGACCTTACCGAAAGAACCAAGAAGATGAATCCCTGCAGTCACGAAAGCTTTAAATCGAAAAAAAACATCTATACTAGTTGTTATCTTCCCAGGTAAAACCCCAACTGAGCTATTCACTTACTATCAGTAGAGACCTCTCCATCACAAATAATGGCAGCTCGACGAAGTGGCCTATCATCATCGTCAACATCACGTGAACAATTATAGTAGCAGCCAAACATAGAGATGGAGAGAAACGCATGGAGACCCATATTGATACATGTGTGGGTCTATGGGTTTATGGGTGTGTTTATGAGTCTGCGTGAGACTATGGGTTTCTGTGTGATCTATGGGCATCTGTTTAAGTCATTGCGTCTCTGTGCATCTGTGGTTCTCTGTGTGAGTCTATGGATCTCTGTGTGAGTTTACGGGTCTCTTTGTGAGTATATGGGTCTCTGTGTGAGTATATGGGTCTATGTTTGAGTCTATGGGTCTATGTGTGCATCTACGGGTCCTTGTGTGAGTTTGGGGGTCTATATGTGAGCCTGTGGGTCTATGTGTGATGAGTCCATGGGTCTCCATGTGAGTCTACTGGTCTCTGTGTGATAAGTCTATGGATCTCTGTCGGAGTCTATGAGGCTGTGTGATGAGTCTATAGGTATCTGTTTGAAAATACGGGTCTCGGCGTGAGTCGATGGATCTCTGTGTGAGTCTATGGATCTCTGTGCCAGTCTATGGGTCTATGAGTGTCCGAGGGATATGTGTGAGTATGAAGGTCTATGTCTGAGTCTACGTCTCTGTGTGAATCTGTGGGTCTGCGTGTGAGTTTACGGGTCTCTTTGTGAGTGTATGGGTATTTTATGAGTCTATGGGTCTCTGTGTGAGTCTGTGAGTCTCTGCGTGAGGAGTCTATGCGCTGAGTATATGGGTCTCTGTATGGGTCTATGGATTTATGTTTGAGTATGTGGGTATATGTTTCAGTCTCCGGGTCCCTGTGTGAGTCTGTGGATCTATGTGTGTGTCTGTGGGTCTGTGTGAGTCTACTCGTCTCTATGTGAGTCTATGGGTCGTGTTGTAAGTCTATGGAATTCTGTGAGTAATATATGGGGTATGTGTGTTGGTTGTTTTGCGTTTGTGCGGCGCGAGCGCAGGAGGTAGATTGCACATTCGCAGGCCACTCGAATGTATGTTGAACTTGTTTGGAGTCGTACATAGACAACAATGCGAATTGGATGTGTGGGGGAAGGACAACAATCTATGGGTCTCTGAATCTATGGGTCTCTGTGTGAGTCTATGGGTCTCTGTGTGAGTCTATGGGTTTCTGTGTGAGTCTATGGGTCTGTGTGTGATTAGTCTTAGGGTCTGGTGTGATGAGCCTATGGATCTCTGTGTGAGTCTTTATACATATGTAGTGGTGATTGGCTGTGTGTTGGTGACGCGCGCTGACAGGGAGTGATCGTGTGGCAGCGCGGGGCGATTGGTTGTGTAGTGGTAACACGCGCTGGGAAAACGGATCGTAGGAACAGCGCGCCGTGATTGGTCGACTAGTGGGCGCTCACATCGCGGTCCGCAAGAGGGCTATATAAGGCGGTGCGCGCGGGCGCTCGGGGAGTTGGTGACCGGCGAAGACTGAAGACGGCGGAGGAAGAGATAGGGCCCTGCGGCACCTAGTCCCGCTGTCCTTGTAAGGGCCGGGGCTCTGTGTGACCCAGAGGCGGGACCCTGGGACCCGGGGCCGAACGTCCGTGTGAGGGCCGGCTCTCGGGACTCAGAGGTTGTGACGCACGCCCAATCTGGGGTGGGTCTGTAGGCTCCACGGACGTTACGGGGCTGGAGTGTAGTGTCAGCATGCAGCGTGAGCCATAGTCACTACACGTGTCAGTGGAGTGTGTAGTGGGAGAGGTAGTGACCACACGTGTCAGTGAAGTGTGTGTAGTGTGAGGAATAGTGACCACACGTTGTATCGTGACAAGTCAAGGTTTAATAAAAAGTGTGCTACCCGTCAAGAGGTTTCCTGCCGTCATTCCGATACTTCACATACGGTAAGTTGAATTTTCTTTCACACCACCGTACGTAGCAGCTGAGCGTCCTGCTAACCGCAGGTTGTCGGTGCTCAGCGTTGGTCACCGAGTCACTGGAATCCTCTCCCCCGTCTCCCCTTTTAAACGTTACTCGGGTCACGTGCTCCTCCATGTCCAACTTGGTCCAGACCTCCCACGTGTGACGTCACAGTCAACACGCGCGCGCACAAACAAGAAAGACAAAGATCCCCCGTGTAGCCTGTAACAGACTGCTGGGGGCAAGTGGCTGTTAGTAGCGAGACGTAGCAGCGCCTATGAAGGCCGGCACTGTGGCACACGAGGGGGTGGATGGCCAGCAGCACCACGCCCAACCGCCTTCATCTCCCTTAGTGGTGATATTTAGCAGTAACGTGCTGTGAGGTCAATGGCTGGGGAGGCACTGGCTTGTATTAGAGCCAGATTTACTCACTGTGGTGGTGTGTCCTCACTGAGAGGGGTATGTCCTGATGCCAGTGGTTGTCACCTCGGCCATACTTCTCCCCGTCCTCCGGAGGTCATCCCAAGGCTTTGTGTGGACGCAGATGTTCTTAATTGCCCATTGGAATGTATTTTTGACTCGTCGATGCTGACCCCCGGGAGTGGTGTGTATTTGTGGCCATGTGTTTATTGTGAAATGGCATGTATATTATCCATGTGGCATGCGAATGACCTCCTTTCCCCCATCTCTCTCTCTCTGGGTTTTATATTTGTGTCCTTTCTGCAGTGACTGGTTTACCGAGTTAGATTCTCCCTTAATAAAAACAGTCGCGGTTATCTACTCTGGTTTTGATTCCCTCCTTAGGTTGACTCAGTCTAAATATGAATACCTGGCTGGCATGTTAAGATTGCCATTGGGAAGACAAAGGCGCGTGACAGTCATTGTTAATACAAATGTAGTGAGTTCAACTGGGTCGCAGACGTACTCTTTGGAGGCAACACATTTATTAACACCAACACAAGGGGTAACAGCTTCTTAACAAGATAACAACCAATGGTGGTGGACCACCAGGCTAACTACACGAATTACACAATAATAAGCTACAATGGAACGGACCACAGCTTGGGTCCCAGTCCACGTCTTGGTGACTCTGTAGAACGTAGAACGTAGATTCTTCAGGATGAACAACAGCAGCTGGTCTCTCTCGGGGACCCGGCTTATATCCTCTGCGGCGTGGCTGGCTCCGCCCTGAGTCACGACCACATTCTAGAATCCTCGAGCAGGATGTCGACCCTGACACGTGACCACCCCTAGCCCCCACTTGGGGCCCCCGTGTAAACTCAACTGGTCACGTGTCCTCCGGGGTCAAACAGAGTGCCACGGCCTTTAGTAACCCCATTCCCGTGGCCGGCACTCTCACCCCCTATCTTGTAGTTGTAGGGGCCGGCACTGCACGCAGAGCGTGGCACCATCCAGCGCTGTCAGTCAGCGCTCACCGAGCCCCACTAGGGCCGGTACTGCACTCACATGTAAGTGGTGACCGCGATGTCAATACATCGTCGCACGCCGTGCCTCTCTAGGGCGGCATTACACAGTAACATCCGTGATGTCACTCCACAAATATGCCAAATCGTCATTATAAAAACCTTTTGCTCCTGAGCTGCATCATCAAGCTGATGTTTAATACCGTAATGTTGGAAAATATTCCTACACGGTGGTGGTTAATCCAAACATTCCAACTTTTCAAGCCAAGGCTTGTGATTAATTAACTTTCACGATTACCAGTCTCGTTTGTGTTCGGGACGCTGCCGAAGCATCAGGGGGTGCTCCTGTGGGGGGCTGATGCCCCCCTCCTTCTCTCCCCCTTCGACCTCCTCTTCTTCACACCGGGCTGCCGCCAATCGAGTCATCGGCCTCCCTGCACCAGCTTCCTCTCTGTGTAACATGGCTCGTGGCTGGCCCTCTACCGCCTCACGTTAATCTGCTCCCCCTCCGCGTAAACCAGCACTCACCCTGCGGGGGCTGCGGACGCGCACACACCCGGACCTGCTGCCCACCGCGTGTACGCACAGTCACCCGTCTTCATTGCCCACCCCGTGTAAGCACTAAAATAGCCGTATGAATAAGCACGTGCGTACCCGTGTACCACTCGGCGCAGCTCCACACACAAACGCAACGGCACAAGCACCACGTGCAATGGCGAATTAATGATGGTAAGATCCGCACGTTAATTCCCAGTATCACGGCGCACTATTGATGACAATACACGTGCGTTAATCCCCGAGCGTTTACGATTGAATTCGCGCCGATCATCACATGTAGGCGCGCACCTACACCGCGCCCAGACTCTCTCTCCACATACTTAATTTTGGAGCTTTCTTGACTGCAGGAATTACTCTTTGGTTCTTTCGGTAAAGTCACGTATAAAGAGAAAATAATACCTACATAAATCACGCGGCGTCGACTATACAAAAACTCCACGTGGCCCGAAGTCAAAACCACCCATCGAGCAGCGTCCTACCTGGCTGTTCTCAACCCTTTTCACCTATCTCGAATGAAGCCCTCGGGGAGCCCCCACGCAATTCCCCACTAAGCCCTCGGGGAACCCCCACGCTATCCCCCACTAAGCCCTCAGGGAGCCCCCATGCAATTCCCCACTAAGCCCTCAGGGAGCCCTCACGCTATCCCTCACCACCCCTCTTCTGTACTCACGATTTCTCACGGCCCTGCTGGGAGTCAGAGGGACGAGGGTCCAGGGGGGTCCCTGCTTGGGTCGTGTCCTAACCGCGCTAGTCAGCGTCACTTGTGTAATGCGGGCGTAAACGACCTTCCGGATGTGACGTCACGGGGGGGAGGAGTTATGTCACGTGGGGGTAAGGGTTCAGGTCTTAAAGGGGAGAAACCGGAAGAGGAGGGGAGTGATTGGAGACTGGGCAAGAGTGAGGCCACGCAGGGCGAGGGCTGGGGGAGTGGCGACATCGCCACACACACAGAGTACGGTCGGCACCGTCGGCCAGCGGTGACCGACCCCGGAGGAACGGGGAGCAGCGGTGAGGCTGCAGCGAGAGCAGCCGGGGAGGCTGCACGAAGGGATCAGCAGCGGGGCTGCTTCGGAGGAGAGAGACAGCAGCGGTGGGGCTGCGTCGAGGGCAGCCGGAGAGGCTGCACGAAGAGGTCAGCAGCGGGGCTGCTGCGGGACGGAGGAAGGCTACAGCAGCGACAACAGCGTCGGCCGCGGAGCGGAGGGTCTCTGAGAGAGAGCCGTGTGGGAAAGAGAAGACGAACCCGAATAAAGGACACCAAGCCAGATACCGTGGTCGAGTCCTTTATTACACTTGTATGCTCGAGTGGCTGTAAGGCTGGCTGCGTGGCTTGCCGACTCGAGAAGAAGAGAAGAAGGTGTCAGTTTTGTTGCCAGATAAAAGGGTCAAAAACCAATTATCATATTTTTTACTGGCAAATGAGGTTCCAATAGTGTAAATGCTTACCCCGAGCTCTCATACTCTGATGGTGCATTGTCTTTGAGTTGTGCGCCTTTTGGCATCATCTGGTCCAACCCATGTAAGACTAGGCTCTAAGGAAAGCTGTCTCGGGTGTGGACCAATCAACTTCAAGGACAGTGCATACATTATCAGAGTTATGTTTTTTGTTTGCATTATGACTGCAGGTATTGTGTTCTATGCAAACATGACTCCTTGTAAAAAAAGGTGTCAGTTTTGTTGGCAGATAGAAGGGTAAAAAACCAATTATCAAGACCCCAACTGTTGTCCTCTTCCCCCCTTTTATGCCTTCCCACATCAAAGAGATCCCTCTCGGCCAATCAGGGCCCTTCCCTGCGTGTCTCATCCCTAGGTGTTCCTTCAGCCCGCTCGCTGCCCCGCCCCCACCACCGGGCTCGTCTACTCCTTTAGCCTTTAGTCCATTGTCTATGCGCCTGCCCTCCTCGCGCCCCCCCCCCCCCCACCCCCGGGTGTGCTCTCACCGCAGTTGCTCAGTGGGCTCGCCGTGGCTATACAATTTTAAGTTAGTCCACGGCGCCGCAGTGCAATTCGACCTGGGGGGAAACCGTGGAACACCCCCACGAGGGGGGCTCTCGATTGAAAACCCAGAGGCCAGGTGACCCCCCCCCCCCACGAGGCCCTACGTGGTGCAGGTGTGTGTTCAGCAGGGTGCGTGCGTTTGTGTGGGGGGTTTGCGAGGGGGTGGCAATGCTGGCAGAGTGGCTCTGTGGCTGTGGCACCACACTCCTTTTGCCTTTGTTGTTTCAAGGGAGGAGTTCACAGGCCTCCGTTACTGTGTTTTTTAGAACGCACTAAATCTAGATATACGTAAAAAGATAACTATTTCATAAAATATAGGCGATATCGCTATTATGATTTTTATTTTAAATGGCATATATACAACAGCCCAAATGATGGTGATAGGTGTGGCACTAGAAGTTACTTTTTGATGGAGTTAAAAAAGTGATCGGATGCTGCTGAGGCAGACTCCATCTCCTCAGCAACCCGTGACCAACACCCATCTTTGCAGCGCCGAATAGGTCTCCAAAGCTCCAAGCGACGGCTGCGGTAAGCCTCCTCATTCTCTGACATGGGATGCTGTAGACCGTGAGAGTGAACATAACTTCAACCGTGATGATGGGTACAAACTGAGTAATCATTGGAAAGATGTTATTAACCATGTAAAGGCTCTGAACTACGTGGTCAAAATATATGTAAAATAATGTGGGAATCAGAGGACATCCCTGTTGCACCCCAAAGTGTACAGGGAATGGCTCTGACTCACGGCCACATAGTTTGACGCAGTGCCGCTCACCATCATGAAGGTCCTTAAGGATGGTGAGCAGTGGGTCAGGCAGTCGGAAAACACGAAGAACAACCCAGAGGGCAGGCCTACTTATGGTATCATAGGCCTTGAGCAGGTCAATAAAACACACGCATGGACTAAGACGCACACATGGACCTACAAACATGCAAAGAAATGGAGTTATACTGACTAACATGGAGGCATGCAGACACAGCGACTAACATACACGCACATGGACTGAGACACACACACACATATGGACTGACACACACAAACACATCGACTTACAGACACACACACACATATGGACTCACACACACATAGACATGCACATGAGATACGCACACATGGAGTTACACACACATATCGACGTACACACATACAGCGACTCACACACATACATAGAGTGACACACACATTGCCGTACACACACATACACATGTGGACTGTCACACAGACATCCACTTGAGATATACACACATGGAGATGCACACACATATATGGACGTACACACATACAGCGACTCACACACACACACACCGACTCGCACACAGCGATACGTGGAATAAAACACACATTGATGTAAACACACATATGTACTTACACACATATGGACTAAGACACACACACATTAACTTACACATACATAGACTGACACACACATAGCCCTACGCACACATAAACATATGGACTGTGACACACAGACATCTACTTCAGATACACAGACATGGATTAACACACATATGGACTCACACACAGACGCATTGACTTACACACACGCATCGAGTGACACACACATGTATAGACTTACACACACATATGGACTAACACACAAACATATGAACTGACACACACATACACATCGACGTACACACACACAGATCGACTGACACACACACATGGACTAACACACACACATAGACACTTTGACGTACACACATGGGGCGTTGTCCGTTCGAAAAAGACAGACACCCACATGGACTCAAAGACACACACATGGACTCACACACACACACACATCGACGGGCACAGCAATCCCCGATGATGGCACAGCTATCAGTATCGCAGTATTACGTATGAGTAAAGAGCGTGACGTGAGTGATGGAAACAATATAAATGCATTGAAGAAATAAGCTGAAATCACAGACTGGCAGTAGACCGTGGCAGCGTCATAGAAGTGCAGCAAAAAAAGGGGAAATTGAGCAACCCAAAAATCCAAAAAGAGTTTTGTGTACACAAACATAAATATTGTAACATTTTTTGGACTCATGGACTTACACACACACGCTGTCGCCTCGACAGACCTGGTTTTCACCTGAGGACGGCTGCTTGCGTTGTGGCCGAAACGTCGTGAGAATTATTTTATTATGTTTTATTTTTCATTATTATTTTATTACTTCCCTTCTACGTGACTTTACCGAAAAAACCAAGAAGATTATTGTAACATGTCAACTTGTTTCATAATGGTAAACAATGAACCTGAGTTGTTATCTTCACACAAGCATAATTATTGTAACATCTGTGAACTTGTTTCATAATGGTAAGCAATGAAGCATCTCCTGGCCGTGCAAGAAGAATGCTATGTAAGCAGTAAAATATTATTAGCTGCGGAGTCTGTAGTATAAACTGGACGCATCGTGTTGGGGGGGGAGCGAAGAGGACACTCTGAAGAAAAATCCGCAGCGTGATGTGTGTACGACTTGCCTGTAAAACGCGCAAAAGAAAATGTCCTCCGTGAGCTTGAGCGAACGCGCATGACTTGGCAGGGTTCGCCCTCCCCAACGCAATTGGCGTCACTTGGTACAGTCGATGGCGCGCAATAACTAAATAATTAATAATAGAAACGGAACAAATGTGTTAATTAAACGACTTTAAAGTTTACGGATGGGAAAACGGAATAGCCTATTCCCACCGCGGGGCTTAGGGCGTGCAGCCCGACAAAATTTTTTCTACGTGAAGGCCACTGTCCGAGAGGCACATCCCCCGCAAGCGCGAGCGTGCGGAGACTTTTATATATAAGAAAGAAAAGAAAACATAGAGGTTTTTGGGTTAGAGTGCGTAAATATGAACTGCTAAACACCACCCGATACAGCCAATTATGAAGGTTTGTCACGTAAACAAAACATGTCAAATCGTTACTAGTGCAGCACACCGGTGTGTTGGAGAGTAAACCCACTACGATTTGTTTACGTTACAAACCTTTACTAATTTAATGATACATTTATATTTACGCGATCTCACACAAACAAAAATCTCTCTTATGAATTATTTAATGTTGCTTCCAATATTTACACGAATAATTTACACAAATTAGAATAATATTTACGCTAACCTAATAACTTTTTTTAAAGTAACTTTACCGAAAGAACCAAAGAGAAACTATTACATTGTATTGCTATTGTAAACAGACCTTGCCCCAGTGCTAAATGAATAAGTACTGTACTGTACAGTACACGGGGCTACAACCTTTACTTCACTCCGTGAACACGTACGCCTTTGGGTGCAACAATTCAATCAATTGATCAATAGTACATTTAAAACTGAGAAGCCATGCATCAAACAATACGTGTGAAGAATATACTGCAGCAGACTCTAGATTATCCACGCTAATGACGAGGAACAATGGCCGCGCTTAATTACAAAATCGCAGATAATCCCAAAATATACATTTTTCTGCCGATCTCAATAACAAAAACTAACATAGGTGTACTGAGTTCAACTGAGTCACAGACGTACTTTTGGAGGCAAAAGATTTATTAACACCAAAACACGGGATAACTGCCCCTTAACAGAATAACAACCTATGGTGGTGACCACCAGGCTAACTACACTAATTACAATGTCAAGTGATACTTCGGTATACGACTGCTTAGGAATATGTCGAATTTGGTATACGTCGTGTTTTGACGAGAAAAAAATGTCTTGGGATACGACGTCTTGCTTGGGATACGACGCGTTTGCTAGAACTTGCATGGGTCGGGATGAGTCACCGCGTCCCCGCATAGACCCCGTTCACGACTGAAACAAAGCGACGCTCCTCAGTCTGCCTGTACAGTAGATCTCGTTCAGTGCACAACCCTTGCTATAACTCTGTGGATTTTCAAGTGTTTTTTTTTCATTTTAATTTATGTATGCATTTTAATAATAAGTAGTGTCTAATTTATTTTATACAACCCCATTAATGTATAATATGCCATATAAAATATATTTTTTTACACTCTGGAACGGATTATTTCCTTTCCCTTTATTTCTTATGGGAAAATTTGTTTGGAAAATGTCATTTTCAGTATAAGTCCTACCTTTTGAAACGAATTAACGACATATACCGAGGAACCACTATAACGTGCTACTATGGACCGGACCACAGCTCGGGTCCAGGTCCACGTGTTGGAGACTCGGTAGAATGTAGACGAAGGTTTCTTCAGGATGAACAACAACGCCGGTCCCTCTGGGGGACCCGGCTGATATCTTCTGCGGTGTGGCTGGCTCCTCCCTTGGCCACGCCCACCTTCCAGAATCCTCGAGCAGGATCTGGACCCCGACCACGTGACCACCCCTAGCCCCCACTTGGGGCACCTTTGTAGATTTAACTGGTCACGTGTCCTCTCGGGTCAACCAGAGTGCCATGGCTTTTAGTAACCTCATTCCTATGGCCGGCACTCCTACACCCTGTCCTGTAGGGCTGGCACTGCACGCCAAGCGTGATGCCATCCAGCGCTATCAACCAGCACTCACTGAGCTCCTCTAGGGCCGGTACTACACCCACATCATAGTTGTATCCGCGATGTCGTTACATCGCACGCCGTGCCTTTCTAGGGCCGGCACTGTACAGTGACATCCCGCGATGTCACTACATAGGTATAAATTATGGTTATGTTAAGACAATTTAGTTCCGTAAATTAAAACTCACAAAATTAATGATTGGATAAATCACTCAAAATGAAGCACAACTGACGATTTAGATTAATTTGTCTTTTGATTTAGAACAAATTACTTAACGATCGTCCGATCGATGATGAGCATGCTCAGGGATGATAACACTATCCAGCAGCAGAAGACTCGGCTTCTGAGTGAATGATAGCAGAGCCACAGCCCATCAACATCAATAAACCTCTGCCCCACTGTTGTAACGGTATGGCAAATACTTTACTGTAGAGGTGATGGCGTGGATTTCGGATTAACCGAAGAAACATATGTGTTCGGTTTAATGATGCGTGTGACTTATAATGAAGATTTCCAAGAATACTATAACTGTATTAGATTATTAATTTCGAATCATGTCTGCATTCACCATAATACTTGTAGTTAAATGCAAAAAAAATACACACTGATAATAGATGCATTGTCCTTGAAACTGATTGTGCTCGACCAGAGACGGCTTTCTTTTGAGTCTCGCCTCAATTGGTGCTAGACAAAATTACGCCAAAATGCGTACAGCTCAAAAGCAATGCAATATCAAGTAGTAAGGGCTCAGGGTAAGTATCTACATCATTAGACCCCCTTTGCCAGTACCAAAATATAATAATAGGGATTTTACCCTTTTTTCTGGCAACAAAACTGAAACCTTTTTACAAGGAATCATGTCTGCTTTAACCACAAAACTTGTGATCAAAATGCAAACAAAAAACACTGATAATTTTGCATTGTCCTTGAAACTGATTGGTCCACAAGAGAGACCGCTTTCTTTTGAGCCACGTCTCAATTGCTGCTAGACCAGAGGACGACAAAAAGCGTACAGCAAAAATGTTTCAGGTTTGTTGCCAGAAAAAAGGAGAAAAACCCGATTCTTATATTTTGATACTGGCAAAGGAGGCTAATGATGAAGGAGAGATGTGGCTGAGAAAAAGTGCTGGGCCTATTTTTCCTCTGGTGAGAAAATATCACATCCGAAAATTAGCAGTCATTAACAGAGCTTTGGGCAAGCCGAGCATATTTGAGATATTGCCCAAAAGCTCTGTTTAACACGGGGGGGGGGGGGTGCATGCACATCCATGTGAATGTGTTCCCAATCTGTCTTCACAGATGTGGCGATGGATACAAAAACTATTCACTCAGGGTACAGGAAAAAGCCGCTGAACACTGCATCTTTGTGTATGTTGATGAACAAGTGAATGTACGGAGCCTCCATCTCCAGCCACACCTCGTCAGCGGCTTTGAGACTCAGCACGACGCTGGCACTTATTGGGTATAATTTTTCACCGGTCACTTTAGAGATTAAATTCCCGTTTTTCATTATCATAACCACGAGGTGCTTTTCATGGGCATGCATGTACAGCGTGAAATAGTAAACGCCTGGGTGGGCGCAGGTGAACTTCCCCGTGCCGGGGTTGTAGTGGCCCTGCGGGTTGGTGATGATGACGTTGAACTTCATGGGGGAGCCGGCCGCCGGCGTGTAAGCGCCGACCTTCGCGGAGAAGGCCGACCTGGGCCCCACGCCGCTCTCTCCCCGCTCGCCTTTCTCGCCTCTTTCGCCCTGCTCACCTGGGACTCCTGGAGTCCCCGCGCGCCCCGGTTGGCCAAGAGGGCCCAGCTTTCCAGGCAGACCTAGGCGGACAACAGGGTCCAAACACACGGCGTGTGCATGTGTCACCCCACGGTAGTGTAGCGGTTAGCGCTATTAACCCGGCAGAGACCCAAGTTCGATTCCCGCACATGGTCAACACAAGTGACGATTATCTGAGCCGGTCCTGGGAATTCTTCCCAACGTCGACTCAGTCTCAAATGATTACCAAGTACGATGTGTTAACAACGCCACTTGGGAGACAAAGGCGTGACGGCCCTCATAGATGCTCACTAACAGCACATTCCAGAACAGTTTTTAATTAATTTATATTTTATTTTTTATTTTATTTAACTTACCTACGTGACTTTACCGAAATAACCAAGAGTATGGATCCTTGCAGTCACAAAAACTTCGAATCCAAAATTTACGGGGGTTCTTTGATTTTGTGTGTTTATCCCTACTCTCAAATGAAGAGATGGAGCAATTCTGCATCAATGTTGATGATGGTGAGCCAAACCTGCACAATTGAGTCGAGTCCTGTGACAAACGTTTTTGTTTTGTAACAGGAAAACCTTGTCCGACGTGGCTGTATGGAACGCGTGTTTCAGCTCTACACGGTGTACCGAGTGAGTTCTGTTTTCCAGAATATGGGGGTCATGTTCTGGCTATACACGGTGTACCTAATGAGGTATATTTTCCAGAACATGGGGTGATGTTACAGCTTTTCACGGTATACCTAGTGAGCTCTAATTTCCAAAACATGGAGATACATAGAGACCCAAAGACTAAACTAGGAACTCAACTATTTGTTATTTTACCAGGTGTAAGGTCCACTAAGCTGTTGTGTTGCTATTTTTTTAGAAGCGACCAGCCTGTCGACAATGAAGTGGCTGGTATACTCTAAAGTCTCAACGTGGAAGGGAAAACCAGAGTACCTGAAGAAAATCCACACGACCACGGGGAGAACATGCAAACACCGAATATACATCAGGCATCGTCAGGGTTGGGTTCGAACCAGAGGTCGCAAACAGGTTTTGATTCCTTACCCGTACCCGTACCCGGTCACACCAGGATCGCAAATGGGCCGGGTACGGGTACCCGTTCCCTACCTGTACCCAAACCCTACCCGAAATGAGTGACAAACGGTTACTCACCAGTGACTCACGGTCTACCCGTGCCCAGCCGCACCAGGGTCGCAAACGGGTACCCGTACCCGTACCCGACCGGGTACGGGTAGCCGGGTATCGGGTAGGGTACGGGTATCGGGTACCTGATTGCGACCTCTGGTTCGAACCCACGACCTCTTGTGGACCAGACGGGGGAGTTAACATCTCATAGCAACCGCAGTGAAATAAATAGATCAGTGAGCTCGGTTATTTCCTACCTCAATTATATTGAGTTGCTTGGCCGCTTCTGGTGTCTTTTAACTTCACGTTAAAAACAATAAGAGAAGTGATGAATCGCTTCGGGGCACATGCAGACTGTCGGTGGCGAGATATTAACTACCTCGCCTGGTTTACAGGAGGTCGTGTGCACGATCGCATTCCTGACGTCAGCTGTTTATTTGGAGTTTGCATGCGTCTCTCCCCGTTGTTGTGTGGAGTTTTTCACCGGGTCCTCCAATTTTCTACCCTCCACATGCAGACATGTATTTGGCTGAATAAATGTCCACGTGATGATGAGTCCACAAGAGTTACATATGTCGCGTGGTGTTTATTCACGCGGAAAACTTCGTCTTTTTCTCCTGAGTTACTTTATTCGCAGCATCCCACACGGATGCTCCTCACGTTCAACACCAAGTACTCATGTCACAAACTCTTTCTTTCTTCCTCCGCTAGCCTGTTACTCCCCGCTCTCCTAGCCTGTCACGGACTCTTCTCACCGCTATAGCCTCTCACACTCAGAAGCAAGATTCCGCTAGCCTCTCCACTGCTAGCGTGTCTCACCCGTGCCCCCAGCGGGGGATCAGCCATCACCTCTGGGAGGACGAGGTGTGGAGGGCAAGGTCCCGGACTTCTCTTGAATCCTGTTCACTGCTTCATTTCCAACCAACTCAACCCCGTTGCTTTACACGTTCCCCTTATATCCCCCTTCTCATTAAGTGCCCTCAGATGACCCTCATTAAGATGGCGTCTCTTGCACGTGTTCTCACCCTCATCGCCACTATCTCTCGCCTCCTTGGCACCTACCCCGCGTTGGCATTTGCAGCCAGCCAATCACTGCCTCGTTCCCTAATTGCTGGCGTCTCTCTGTCTGCTGTCTCCCAGGCCACCCGCCTGCACCTGCTCGTCCTAAGCTGACCTCACTGTTTACAACCCCGTACATGAATGCAACTGCTGTTTGCAAACCCTGCGCGCGTTACGCCACTACGCATAGCTCAGTGAGGATTACTTGGTAATAAAATAAATACATAGAATCAGCTGCTAGGAGCACACGAGTCAGTGTCACAATCCCACCTGGGTCCCCAGTCAAGCCTCGAGCCCCGAGGTCTCCCTTGGCTCCGGGTGCTCCGGTAACGCCTGCGACAAGAACAAAGCATGGCTCGTCCGCTCCTCAAGCCACTCTCAATTCACACCACTCGCCTCCACGCACTCTCCTGCCTTTCTCCTCTCATCTCACTCTACTCCCCTCCACTCACTCTCATGCCTCTCTCCTCTCACTCTACTCCCCTCCACTCACTCTTAATGCCTGTCCACTCTCATTTCACTATACTCCCCTCCACGCACTCTCCTGCCTCTCCACTCTCATCTCACTCTGCTACCCTCCACGCACTCTCCTGCCTCTCCATTCTCATCTCACTGTACTCCCCTCCACGCACTCTCCTCTCATCTCACTCCACTCCCCTCCACGCACTCTCCTGCCTCTCCCCTCCCAACTCATTCCACTCCCCTCCACGCAGTCTCCTGCCTCTCATCTCACTCTACTCCCCTCCACTTACTCTCCTCCCTCTCCCCTCCCATCTCACACCACTCACCTCCACTCACTCTCCTGCCTCTCCCCTCCAAACTCACTCCACTCCCCTCCACGCAGTCTCCTGCCTCTCCACTCTCATCTCACTCCACTCCCCTCCACGCACTCTCCTGCCTCTCCCCTCTCATCTCACTGCACTCCCCTCCACTCACTCTCCTGCCTCTCCACTCTCATCTCACTCTACACGAGACACTCTCCTACGAGAATGAGCGAGTGAACGATCGAGGACATGACATGGCGATTGAACGTTTGAGTGAGTGAACGAGTGAGTAAACAAGTGAACAATTGATTGAACGAGTGAACAATTGAGTGAACGAGTGAGCGAGCGAGCGAGTGATCGCGTCCCACCACGAGCGCACCGTGGGGGGACTCTGGGACCCGACCCCTCACCATCTCTGCCGTCCCTCCCGGGAGCCCCAGGGGTCCCGTGCTGCCCCGGGGCTCCGGGCTGTCCGGGGATCCCGTTGATGCCCGTGCAGATGGTCCTCTCCTGCTGGGCTCCCACCACCACCCCCAGCAGCAGCAGCAGCGGCAGGGCCGAGATGGACATCTGGGGACAGCAGTGGCGAGACGTTAACTAGCTCGCCTCGTATACAGGATGGATTTAAACACGAACTTTTATTTTATTTTACCAAGTAAGGTATGAATGAGCTGCTATATAGTATCTCTTTTTCCACAAGCGCCCTGCCCATCACAAATGTGGGTCTATGTGTAAGTCTCCTCGTCTCTGTGCGAGGCTGTGTGTCCATGTGTGAGTCTACTCGTCTCTATGTTAGTTCACGGGTCTCTTTGTGAGTCTATGAGTCTGTGGGTTTCTGTTTGAGTCGATGGGTCTCTGTGTGAGGTGTTTATGGGCTGAGTGAGTATACAGGTGTCTGTGTGAGTCTGTGGGTCTATCTGTGAGTCTGTGAGTCTATGTGTGATGAGTATATGGGTCTCCGTTTGAGTCTATGGGTTTTGAGGCTATGGATATCTGTGTGCGTCTATGGGTCTGTGTGAGTCTACAGGTCCCTGAGTGAATCTGTCGGTCTATGTGTGAGTCTGTGGGTCTCTGTGTGAGGCTATGAATCTCTGTGTGAGTCGATGGGTCTGTGTGAGTGTACTCATCTCTATGTAAGTCTATGGGTCTGTTTGTGAGTCTATGTGTCTCTTTTGAGGAGTCCATGGCCTCTGAGTGAGTCTATGGGTCTCTGTGAGTAATATATGGGTCTATGTGTGAGGAATCTACGGGTCTCTGTGTGAGTCTATGGGTCTCCGTGTGATGATTCTATGGGTCTGGTGTGATGGGTCTATGGATCTCTGTGCGAGTCTTTATACGTACGGTGAGTTGAATTTTCTTTCGCACCACCGTACGTAGCAGCTGAGCGTCCAGCTAATCGGAGGTTGTCGGTGCTCAGCGTTGGTCACCGAGTCACTGGAATCCTCTCCCCCGTCTCCTCTTTTAAACTTTACTCGGGTCACGTGCTCCTCCATTTCCCACTTGTGTGATTAGTCTTAGGGTCTGGTGTGATGAGCCTATGGATCTCTGTGTGAGTCTTTATACATATGTAGTGGTGATTGGCTGTGTGTTGGTGACGCGCGCTGACAGGGAGTGATCGTGTGGCAGCGCGGGGCGATTGGTTGTGTAGTGGTAACACGCGCTGGGAAAACGGATCGTAGGAACAGCGCGCCGTGATTGGTCGACTAGTGGGCGCTCACATCGCGGTCCGCAAGAGGGCTATATAAGGCGGTGCGCGCGGGCGCTCGGGGAGTTGGTGACCAGCGAAGACTGAAGACGGTGGAGGAAGAGATAGGGCCCTGCGGCACCTAGTCCCGCTGTCCTTGTAAGGGCCGGGGCTCTGTGTGACCCAGAGGCGGGACCCTGGGACCCGGGGCCGAACGTCCGTGTGAGGGCCGGCTCTCGGGACCCAGAGGTTGTGACCCACGCCCAAGCTGGGGTGGGTCTGTAGGCTCCACGGACGTTACGGGGCTGGAGTGTAGTGTGAGCATGCAGCGTGAGCCATAGTCACTACACGTGTCAGTGGAGTGTGTAGTGGGAGAGGTAGTGACCACACGTGTCAGTGAAGTGTGTGTAGTGTGAGGAATAGTGACCACACGTTGTATCGTGACAAGTCAAGGTTTAATAAAAAGTGTGCTACCCGTCAAGAGGTTTCCTGCCGTCATTCCGATACTTCACATACGGTAAGTTGCATTTTCTTTCACACCACCGTACGTCGCAAGCTGAGCGTCCTGCTAATCGCAGGTTGTCGGTGCTCAGCGTTGGTCACCGAGTCACTGGAATCCTCTCCCCCGTCTCCCCTTTTAAACGTTACTCGGGTCACGTGCTCCTCCATGTCCAACTTGGTCCAGACCTCCCACGTGTGACGTCACAGTCAACACGCGCGCGCACAAACAAGAAAGACAAAGATCCCCCGTGTAGCCTGTAACAGACTGCCGGGGGCAAGTGGCTGTTAGTAGCGAGAAGTAGCAGCGCCTATGAAGGCCGGCACTGTGGCACACGAGGGGGTGGGTGGCCAGCAGCACCACGCCCAACCGCCTTCATCTCCCTTAGTGGTGATATTTAGCAGTAACGTGCTGTGAGGTCAATGGCTGGGGAGGCACTGGCTTGTATTAGAGCCAGATTTACTCACTGTGGTGGTGTGTCCTCACTGAGAGGGGCATGTCCTGATGCCAGTGGTTGTCACCTCGGCCATACTTCTCCCCGTCCTCCGGAGGTCATCCCAAGGCTTTGTGTGGACGCAGATGTTCTTAATTGCCCATTGGAATGTATTTTTGACTCGTCGATGCTGACCCCCGGGAGTGGTGTGTATTTGTGGCCATGTGTTTATTGTGAAATGGCATATATATTATCCATGTGGCATGCGAATGACCTCCTTTCCCCCATCTCTCTCTCTCTCTGGGTTTTATATTTGTGTCCTTTCTGCAGTGGCTGGATTACCGAGTTAGATTCTCCCTTAATAAAAACAGTCGCGGTTATCTACTCTGGTTTTGATTCCCTCCTTAGGTCGACTCAGTCTAAATATGAATACCTGGCTGGCATGTTAAGATTGCCACTGGGAAGACAAAGGCGTGTGACAGTCATTGTTAATACAAATGTAGTGGGTTCAACTGGGTCGCAGACGTACTCTTTGGAGGCAACACATTTATTAACACCAACACAAGGGGTAACAGCTTCTTAACAAGATAACAACCAATGGTGGTGGACCACCAGGCTAACTACACGAATTACACAATAATAAGCTACAATGGAACGGACCACAGCTTGGGTCCCAGCCCACGTCTTGGTGACTCTGTAGAACGTAGAACGTAGATTCTTCAGGATGAACAACAGCAGCTGGTCTCTCTCGGGGACCCGGCTTACATCCTCTGCGGCGTGGCTGGCTCCGCCCTGAGTCACGACCACATTCTAGAATCCTCGAGCAGGATGTCGACCCTGACACGTGACCACCCCTAGCCCCCACTTGGGGCCCCCGTGTAAACTCACCTGGTCACGTGTATTCCGGGGTCAAACAGAGTGCCACGGCCTTTAGTAAACCCCTTACCGTGGCCGGCACTCTCACCCCCTATCTTGTAGTTGTAGGGGCCGGCACTGCACGCAGAGCGTGGCACCATCCAGCGCTGTCAGTCAGCGCTCACCGAGCCCCACTAGGGCCGGTACTGCACTCACATGTAAGTGGTGACCGCGAGGTCAATACATCGTCGCATGCCGTGCCTCTCTAGGGCGGCATTACACAGTAACATCCGTGATGTCACTCCACAAATATGCCAATTCGTCATTATGAAAACCTTTTGCTCCTGAGCTGCATCATCAAGCTGATGTTTAATACCGTAATGTTGGAAAATATTCCTACACGGTGGTGGTTAATCCAAACATTCCAACTTTTCAAGCCAAGGCTTGTGATTAATTAACTTTCACGATTCCCAGTCTAGTTGGTGTTCATTGCCCACCCCGTGTAAGCACTAAAATAGCCGTATGAATAAGCACGTGCGTACCCGTGTACCACTCGGCGCAGCTCCACACACAAACGCAACGGCACAAGCACCACGTGCAATGGCGAATTAATGATGGTAAGATCCGCACGTTAATTCCCAGTATCACGGCGCACTATTGATGACAATACACGTGCGTTAATCCCCGAGCGTTTACGATTGAATTCGCGCCGATCATCACATGTAGGCGCGCACCTACACCACGCCCAGACTTTCTCCTCACATACTTAATTTTGGAGCTTTCTTGACTGCAGGAATTACTCTTTGGTTCTTTCGGTAAAGTCACGTATAAAGAGAAAATAATACCTACAGAAATCACGCGGCGTCGACTATACGAAAACTCCACGTGGCCCGGAGCCAAAACCACCCATCGAGCAGCGTCCTACCTGGCTGTTCTCAACCCTTTTCACCTATCTCGAATGAAGCCCTCGGGGAGCCCCCACGCAATTCCCCACTAAGCCCTCAGGGAGCCCCCACGCTATCCCCCACTAAGCCCTCAGGGAGCCCCCACGCAATGCCCCACTAAGCCCTCAGGGAGCCCCCACGCTATTCCCCACTAAGCCCTCAGGGAGCCCCACGCTATTCCCCACTAAGCCCTCAGGGAGCCCCCACGCTATTCCTCACCACCCCTCTTCTGTACTCACGATTTCTCACGGCCCTGCTGGGAGTCGGAGGGACGAGGGTCCAGAGGGGTCCTTGCTTGAGTCGTGTCCTAGCCACGCTCGTCAGCGTCACTTGTACGCTCAAGTGGCTGTAAGGCTGGCTGCGTGGCTTGCCGACTCGAGAAGAAGAGAAGAAGGTGTCAGTTTTGTTGCCAGATAAAAGGGTCAAAAACCAATTATCACATTTTTTACTATCAAATGAGGTTCCAATAGTGTAAATGCTTACCCCGAGCTCTCATACTCTGATGGTGCGTTGTCTTTGAGTTGTGCGCCTTTTGGCATCATCTGGTCCAACCCATGTGAGACTAGGCTCTAAGGAAAGCTGTCTCGGGTGTGGACCAATCAACTTCAAGGACAGTGCATATGTAGTGGTGATACGCGCTGGGATTAGGGATCGTATGCCAGCGCGTAATGATTGGCTGTGTATGTGGTGACACGCGCTGACGGTGGAGGATCAGGGGTCAGCGCGGGGTCGTGGGTTACGGGGTACTGATTGGCTGTGGGCCGGTGACGCGCTGAGAGGGAGTGACCGGGTGGCAGCGCGGTGTGATTGGTGGAGTAGTGTTAACACGCGCTGGGGAAAACGGATCGTAGAGAGAGTGCGTCGTGATTGGTTCACTAAGGAGCGATGCTCACGTCGACGTCCGCATCAGCTCCGTCTCTCGTGAGCAGGGGCTATAAAAGGGGATGCACACAGGCGTAAGGGCAGTATGTAACCAGCGAAGAATGAAGACGGGGATGAAGACATAGGGCCCTGCGGTACCTAGTCCCGCTGTCCTAACGGGACCGGGACTCTGTGTAACCCAGAGGCGAGTGTACTGTGTGTAGCCATAGGCATAGAGTCTACACGAGCCGAATGTATTGTGTGTAGCCAGAGGCATAGGGTCTACACGAGTCAAGTGTATTGTGTGTAGCCAGAGGCATAGGGTCTACACGAGTCAAGTGTATTGTGTGTAGCCAGAAGCATAGAGTCTACACGAGTTAAGTGGAGTGTATAGTCCAAAGGATAGAGACCACCCGTTGTATTGTGACACGTCAAGATTTAATAAAAGTGTGTTACCCGTCAAGAAGTTCCTGCCGTCAATTCCAATACTTCAACTGGCGTCAAAAGTGAAACGGTCTTCCAAGCATGGATACAAGGAAGACCCGTCGGACCCACGGGATTGACCGCGGGGACAACCTCGACGACTCGGGCCAGCTGGCATCGGGGGGTGAGGACGAGGAATTGCCCACGCTGCAGGATCCGCCGACGGCGCCGGACGAGCGACGGGGGACCGACGCCGTGCTCCGCGAGGTGCACTCCCGCCTGGCGGAGCTGCTGCTCGCCGCCGCGTCCATCCTGGCGGAGATCAGCTCGTCGGGAGGAGCGGGGACGGCGGCGGACGTTCTACAGGGTCGCCCCGCAGATTCCCGCCAAAATGACTTGGCGATTCCCGTCATTTCATCTGCGCCGACTTTTGGCGGGAACGGCCATCACCACGTGGCAGCGGTTCTCCAAGCGCGCCCGCTTACGTCACCAACGCGCGCTGCGGACCGCCATCAAACACCCGCCACTGGGGCCGCCATCTTACACACCAACGGGGCGGCGGAGAGGAAGCACGAGGAGGAGGACGACTTCATCTTTCAACAGCGCCTTCCCACGTTGTCAGCCTTCAAGGCGGAAGGCGGGGACTGGGGCCAATTTCAGCGCAGGTTTTTGGCGCATCAGGAGATGTCCGCCTGGTCCGACGCTACGGCACTGCGGGCACTGCCTGCCATGCTGGACGACAACGCGCTCGCGGCCTTCACGTCCGCACGCAGGTCGGACCGCTCCACGCTCAAGGATGCGCTGGCTCTCATGGCCAAGGTCTATGGTCCTCCTTCGGCGTGTCGCCATCATTTTTATGCAAGACGGAAGGCGGACACGGAGACCGTGCTCGCCTATCGCACGGCGTTGCTGGCTCTCGCCGACGCCGCGTTCCCTCGTATGGACGAGGAGGGCCAAGATGCCATGGTTTTGGAGCAACTGCTCAAGTTGGCGCAGGACCTGGGGGTCCCCATCAACACGGCCGACGAGACCGATATTTCTTCCTTACGGGTCGCTACGAGCATACAAGCGCACGAGGTCCTTCAACGTAAACAAGGGGTCGTCTGCAACGCTGCTGTGGCCTCAGCTCCGGGCCCGGTAGTCACCGTGCCCCAAGTCGTCAGCCCACGAGAGGAGGCGTTCATCGCGGGACGACCGGGGGACTGGAGGTCGGGGGGTCGTTCGCCTCTGCGATCGGCCCGCAAGCTGGAGCAACCGAGATCTCCGACGACTGTCATCACGTGTTATAACTGCGGCCTCCGGGGCCATGTGGCCTCCGGTTGCCGCGCCCCACGTCAGCGCGCCATGGGACCTTGGCTGGACGACGAACAAGGCCCCAAGTCATCCCTGCAAACCCCGGCAAGTTGCGGCACCTCACATGCCCGGCCCGCATACTCGACACGCATGGGCCGTCGCGTTGCGGCGGAGGAGAGCCGAGTAGGGTTCGGGGATTCGGTTCGGCGAGGGGGGTTCGGCCGGGACCGGGGAGACATTAAATGGTCGGAGTTGGGGCACAGAATAGTGGCTGCCTCAGCGGGTTCATCCGTCGTTACGGGATCTATTGATGGGGTCGAGGTCAGGGTGTTAGTGGACACGGGGGCATCGGCGACTATTATATCGGACCTCATTTATAACATTCACCCTGTACAATGTCGTCCGCTTCTTCCGGTGGATGTGCCATTTTACGCCGCTAATGGGGGATCGTTGGGCATTATCGGTCAGATTAGGGCGTCCATTTGCATTGGAGATATCAAATTGTCGGGACCCGTTTTCGTTTCGTCCTCCCTGGCGGTTCCTTGTCTATTGGGCACTGATTTTTTGGCAAAAATGCCCATCAAAATTCTCATTGATCAGCGTTGCATTGAACTACCATCGGGTCGCCGTATTTCATTTTTGACGAGCCCTACTGAAATTCGGATGGCGTGCGCTACGATACAAGCGTTAGCGACACAGACCGTGCACGTGCCCCCGGGTTCACAAATGTTAATTCCCCTCCGGTTGCGGAAACCATGGGTGAGGGAGGCCTCGGAACAAGGCATGCTTTTGGGTCCTTCTAATAGGGCTGTTGGAGGTCTCGATTTGTCGGTGGCTCACACTTTAGTTGGGGCTGACAGGGATCCGTTTGTAATGGTTTTAAACGCTGGGTCGCGGCCGGCGTCATTCAGCAGGGCACCGTGCTAGCTCACGCGGTGCGGGTCCCTGCGGAAGAGCGGCTGGTTGCGCAGGCTGATCCGAGCCCCAAGCAAAACGTAAAACCGAAGGAGGACCTCGAATGGGTCGATTCGCTGTGCGCGGACTCGGACGATTTGTCAGCGGTACAGTTGGGTGCGCTGCGCGGGTTGCTGATTGAATTTTCGGATGTCTTCAGTAAACATAAGTATGACATTGGGTGCACGGACCTGCTACGCCACCACATTGAAAAGGGCGATGCAGCACCGGTCAGGCTAAATCCCTTCCGACTGAGTCCTGCTGAGAAGGAACATGTTCAGTCGGCCGTTAACGATATGCTAGAAGCCGACATTATTTCGCCTTCTTCCAGTCCTTGGGGAGCACCTATTGTGCTCATTAAAAAGCAGGACGGGTCCTTGCGATTTTGCGTCGATTTCCGTCGCCTGAATAAGATCTCTGTGGCCGACGCGTATCCGCTCCCCAGGATGGACGAGTCCCTCGACGCATTGTCTGGTGCGCGATACTTTTCGACTCTTGATTTATTATCCGGATTCTGGCAGTTGCCACTCGACGAAGAGTCTAAGCCTAAGACTGCATTTCGGACTCCAGGGGGCCTGTTTCAGTTTAACCGGTTACCCATGGGACTTCACTCCTCTCCTGCGACGTTTCAGCGCCTTATGGAGTTGGTTTTGTCAGGCTTGCAATGGGATACGTGCCTGATTTACCTTGACGATGTCATTGTTTTCAGTAAAACGTTTGAAGAACACCTCCAGCGATTGAGAGGGGTGTTCTTGCGAATGCGATCGGCTAAATTAAAGTTTAAACCGGCCAAATGCCACCTTTTTCGTAAATCCGTTAGATACTTGGGTCACATTGTCGACTCTTCGGGGATTTCTACCGATCCTGCGAAGACGGACTGTGTCAGTTCGTGGCCGACGCCCACGTCAGTTTCGGACGTGCGCAGTTTCATCGGCTTTGCTTCTTATTATCACCGATTCGTTGAGCACTTCGCCACCATTGCAAAACCCTTGCACGCTCTAACGGCAAAAGGAGTGAAGTTCCGATGGGGACCGGAGGAGGAGGCTGCATTCTGTTCCCTCCGGGACGCCTTGGTAGGGGCCCCACCCTTGCGCTATCCGGACTTTGCGAGTCCCTTCTTGCTAGACACGGATGCTAGCAACACGGGCATTGGGGGGGTGCTGTCCCAAGTCGTTGGAGGGGTCGAACGGGTGGTCGCCTATGGTAGCAGAGTGTTGTCGCCGGCAGAGCAGCGCTACTGCGTCACCCGTCGCGAGCTGCTTGCCATTGTTTTTTTCGTACAACAATTCAGACCATATCTCTATGGTCGTCACTTTACGGTCCGGACGGACCACGCGGCGCTCCAATATTCATTGCGGGTCGCCCAGCCCTCGGGCCAATTGTCGCGGTGGTTGGAAGTCCTCCAGGACTATCAGTTCACGACTACATACCGTAAGGGGTTGCGACACACAAATGCCGATGCCCTGTCGCGGTTGTTGCCTTGTCACAAATGTGCGTGCTTATCGGGATCGGCGCGCTGTAAACCGCCAGTTACGGAAGGTATGGAGGCGTTGGTTGCGACCGCGGGCACACCAATTGGGGATGTTCCCGCTACCCCAGGGGGTCAGGACTCGCTGCTCTCACTGTCGCTGATTGAGTGGGGCCGTCTCCAAATGGCGGACAGCTCCCTGCTAGCATTGCGCCGCAGGACGGGGGGTTCCGAAGGTGACCATGAACGAACTGGCTCCTACGTACTTAAGCAAGGCCTGTTAATGAGATGGGACAGTTTGTCCCGGCGGCACGTGATTGTGGTGCCTTCTGCTGTGAGAGGGAAGGTTGTCTTGGCCGCACACGAACGCCTCTTGCATTTGGGAGTTAACAAAACGCTTGCCCTGCTTCAGCGTGACTATTATTGGCCGGGAATGGGGAGTGACGTGGAGAATATTCTGAAGGGTTGTGTTGAGTGCGCCAGACGGAAACCACCGCCCGTGGCAGCTAATCCACCGCTGCAATCTATTCAGGTCTCGCGCACTAACGAGCTCGTTGCACTCGATATTCTGGGGCCTTTTCCAGTCACGCCTAGGGGTAATAAGTACCTGTTGGTGGGGGTCGAATATTTTACCCGGTGGCCTATGGCGTGGCCACTCGCCAACCAGTCGGCGGCGGCTGTGACGGACGCCTTTGTCCAGGGCTACGTCCTGGACAAGGGGGCTCCCGAACGCTTGCTGACCGACCAAGGGAAACATTTTTCGAGTAAATTACTGCAAGAGGTGTGCGACCTGTTGGGTACTAAGAAGGTGCGTACCTCCCCGTACCACCCGCAGACGGACGGGATGGTGGAGAGGCTCCACAGGACATTGACTTCTATGCTGTGCCAGCAGGTGTGTGAGGCACATGTTGATTGGGACCTGCAGGTCCCTGGGGTCCTCGCCGCGTATAGAATGGCCCCCCATGCAGCTACGGGATTTTCCCCGTTTTATCTGATGTACGGTCGGGAAGCCGACCCGCCCATGGAAACGCAGCTGGGCCTGCCCGCACCACGAACTAATTCGAAATTGGCAGAGAATATTAAATTTAATATTCATAAGCTGACAGAGGCAAGGGAGGCCGCACGGCTTAATTCGCGGGCTCGCCAAATTGCAAACGAGCGGTTGCGTGCACGGAAGGTGTCCGTGCACAACTGGGAACCAGGTGACAGGGCCTGGCTGCATTGCCCTCAGGCACCTTTGGCTACGTCGCCTAAATTGTTGAAGCCATGGCGGGGACCCGTGGAGGTCGTGCGGATTGCACGCCCCCAGTGCGTTCAGATAAAATGGGGAAAACGCCGTTGGTACGTCCACCCCTCCCGACTGAAACCGTTCTCGCCTCTATATGGCCTCCCCTTGTGTCGTGAGGGCCGAGCATGTGACGTGACCGACGACCCTAAGGGGGAAATGTCTTTGCCTGATCCTCACATGTCTCCGCCTGATCCGCTCCCAGGTGTCTCGGAACTGACAGCTGCCGACCACCGGCGGCCGGATCTTCGCGGCGGGGCCGGTCCTTCCAGGCCCGATCCGCGCCGTCTAGAGCTGCCGGAGCCACCGGACGGTCGCCAGCGTCCCGTCCCATATGACGGACCGGCCAGACGGACTCGCGCTAGGTCGCGCTACTTTTTATGACCTACCACGTGAGGAGTCGAGGCAGCCGGAGCGCCTCGTCACTGCGTTTAGTCACAGAGACACTTGGCGCATTCGTTTTCTGGTGTTCGATTTTATTGTGTTGTTCGTCGGGCTGTATATTGCTTCTTATTTAAGTGTTGTTGTTGTGTTGTTGTTGTTGCGTTACGGGGCACACTGGGGGGTGGGGTTTCTTTATTACTGCGTTGACGTTAGGTTGTGTTGTTGGTTAACAGCCGGGCCGGCTGCAAGCTATGTGGGAGGGGGTGATGTAGTGGTGATACGCGCTGGGATTAGGGATCGTATGCCAGCGCGTAATGATTGGCTGTGTATGTGGTGACACGCGCTGACGGTGGAGGATCAGGGGTCAGCGCGGGGTCGTGGGTTACGGGGTACTGATTGGCTGTGGGCCGGTGACGCGCTGAGAGGGAGTGACCGGGTGGCAGCGCGGTGTGATTGGTGGAGTAGTGTTAACACGCGCTGGGGAAAACGGATCGTAGAGAGAGTGCGTCGTGATTGGTTCACTAAGGAGCGATGCTCACGTCGACGTCTGCATCAGCTCCGTCTAGCCGTGAGCAGGGGCTATAAAAGGGGATGCACACAGGCGTAAGGGCAGTATGTAACCAGCGAAGAATGAAGACGGGGATGAAGACATAGGGCCCTGCGGTACCTAGTCCCGCTGTCCTAACGGGACCGGGACTCTGTGTAACCCAGAGGCGAGTGTAGTGTGTGTAGCCATAGGCATAGAGTCTACACGAGCCGAATGTATTGTGTGTAGCCAGAGACATAGGGTCTACACGAGTCAAGTGTATTGTGTGTAGCCAGAGGCATAGGGTCTACACGAGTCAAGGGTATTGTGTGTAGCCAGAAGCATAGAGTCTACACGAGTTAAGTGGAGTGTATAGTCCAAAGGATAGAGACCACCCGTTGTATTGTGACACGTCAAGATTTAATACAAGTGTGTTACCCGTCAAGAAGTTCCTGCCGTCAATTCCAATACTTCACATACATTATCAGAGTTATGTTTTTTGTTTGCATTATGACTGCAGGTATTGTGGTCTATGCAAACATGACTCCTTGTAAAAAAAGGTGTCAGTTTTGTTGGCAGATAGAAGGGTAAAAAAAACTATTATCAAGACCCCAACTGTTGTCCTCTTCCCCCCTTTTATGCCTTCCCACATCAAAGAGATCCCTCTCAGCCAATCAGGGCCCTTCCCTGCGTGTCTCATCCCTAGGTGTTCCTTCAGCCTGCTCGCTGCCCCGCCCCCACCACCGGGCTCGTCTACTCCTTTAGCCTTTAGTCCATTGTCTATGCGCCTGCCATCCTAGTGCCCCCCCCCACCCCCCCGGGTGTGCTCTCACCGCAGTTGCTCAGTGGGCTTGTCGTGGCTATACAATTTTAAGTTAGTCCACGGCGCCGCAGTGCAATTCCACCTGGGGGGAAACCGTGGAACACCCCACGAGGGGGGCTCTCGATTCAAAACCCAGAGGCCAGGTGACCCCCCCCCCCCCCACGAGGCCCTACGTGGTGCAGGTGTGTGTTCAGCAGGGTGCGTGCGTTTGTGTGGGGGGGGTTTGCGAGGGGGTGGCAATGCTGGCAGAGTGGCTCTGTGGCTGTGGCACCACACTCCTTTTGCCTTTGTTGTTTCAAGGGAGGAGTTCACAGGCCTCCGTTACTGTGTTTTTTAGAACGCACTAAATCTAGATATACCTAAAAAGATAACTATTTCATAAAATATAGGCGATATCGCTATTAATATTTTTTTTTAGATGGCATATATACAGCAGCCCAAATGATGGTGATAGGTGTGGCACTAGAAGTTACTTTTTGATGGAGTTAAAAAAGTGATCGGATGCTGCTGAGGCAGACTCCATCTCCTCAGCAACCCGTGACCAACACCCATCTTTGCAGCACCGAATGGGTCTCCAAAGCTCCAAGCGACGGCTGTGGTAAGCCTCCTCATTCTCTGACATGGGATGCTATAGACCGTGAGAGTGGACGTAACTTCAACCGTGATGATGGGTACAAACTGAGTAATCATTGGAAAGATGTTATTAACCATGTAAAGGCTGTGAACTACGTGGTCAAAATATATGTAAAATAATGTGGGAATCAGAGGACATCCCTGGGGATTTGGTGACCAGTGAAGACAGAAGACGGAGGAGGAAGAGGTAGGGCCCTGAGACCCCTAGTCCCGCTGTCCTTGTAAGGGCCGGGACCCTGTGTGGCTCAGAGGCGGGACCTTGGGACCCGGGGCCGGACGTCCGTGTGAGGGCCGGGCCACGGGACCCAGTGGTCGTGACCCATACCCAAGCTGGGGTGGGTCTGTAGGTTCCCCTGGGAGCTACGGGGCTGGAGAGCCCGTGTGTGTGTAGCCGGGTGGAACGTGTAGCGTGAGCTGTAGTGTCCACACGTGTTATTGTGGTTAGGAAGAGCTGTAGTGTCCACACGTGTTATTGTGGCTAAGGAAGAGCTGTAGTTGTCCACACGTGTCATTGTGCCCAAGAGAAGAGTTAATAAAGTGTGCTACCCGTCAAGTGGTCTCCCGCTGTAATTTACAATACTACAACTGGTGTCAGGAGTGAAACAGTCTTCCTGCCATGGATACCAGGAAGACTCATCGGACTCACGAGCGTGACCGGGAGGAAAACCACGACGACTCGGGCCAGCAGGCATCAGGGGGAGAAGAGGAGGACATGCCGGCGCCACAGGACCCCTCATGGGCGCCCAACGAGCGGCTGGGGGCTGATGCAGGACTCCGCGACGCGCACTCCCGCCTGGCAGAGCTACTACTCGCCGCGGCGTTCATCCTAGCGGAGATCACCACGGCTGGAGGAGCGAGAACGCCGACGGACCTTGAAAGGACTCGCGTTGCTGATTCCCACCAAAATGACTTTGAAAATCCCGCCATTTCTGCTGAGCGGCCATCTTTTGGCGGGAACTGCGAGCAACACGTGGCGGGGGTCCTCCAATCTCTGCCGCTCACGTCATCATCGCGCGCTACGGGCCGCCATCAGCCACCCGCCACAGGGGCCGCCATTTTGCATGTCGACGGGGCGGCGCGGAAGAGTCACGAGGCGGAGGACGACATTATTTTCCAGCAGCGTCTTCCCGCGTTGACAGCCTTCAAAGCGGAAGGGGGTGACTGGGGCGCATTCCAGCGAAGATTTCTCGCCCTGGTCCGACACTACGGCACTGCGGGCTCTGCCTGCCATGTTGGACGACGACGCGCTTGCGGCCTTCGGGTCCGCACCGAGATCGGCCCGCTCCACGCTCAAGGCTGCGCTGGGCCTCATGGCCAAGGTGTACGGCCCACCATCGGCCTGCCGCCACCAATTTTACGAACGACGGAAGGCGGACACGTAGACCGCGCTCGCCTACCGCACGGCGTTGTTGGCCCTCGCGGACGCCGCGTTCCCTCGTATGGACGAGGAGGGGCAGGACGCTATGGTTTTGGAACAACTGCTCAAGTTGGCGCACGACCTGGGGGTCCCCATCAACACAGCCGACGAAGTCGACATATGTTCGTTGCATGTTGCAACGAGTATCCAGGCGCACGAGGTCCTGAAACGGAAACAGGTGGTCGTCTGCACTGCTGCCGGGGTCTCAGCTCCGGCCACGGTGGTCACCGAGCCCTAGGTCGTTCACCCACGGGAGGAGGCATTCGCTGCAGCACGAGCGGGGGATTGGAGGTCGGGGGGTCGTTCGCCTCTGCGATCGGCCCGCAAGCTGGAGCAACCGAGACCTCCGACGTCCCTCATCACGTGCTACAACTGCGGCCTTCGGGGCCACGTGGCGTCCGGGTGCCGCGCTCCACGTCAGCGTGCCACGGGATCTCGGCTGGACGACGACCAAGGCCCCAAGTCGTCCCAACTACCCCCGGCAAGTCACGGCACTTCACATGCTCGGCCTACATACACGACACACATGGGCCGTCGCTTTGCGGTGGAGGATGTGCGATTGGGGGTCGGGGATTCGGTTCGGAGAGGGGGGTTCGTACGGGGTCGGGGGGACATTAAATGGTCCGAGTTGGGCCACAGAATAGTGGCTGCGTCGGCGGGTTCCTCGGTCGTTACGGGATTCATAGACGGGGTCGAGGTCAGGGTGTTGGTGGACACGGGAGCGTCGGCGACTATAATTTCCGACCTCATTTATAACATTCTCCCCGTCCAATGTCGACCTCTGCTTCCGGTGGACATGCCATTTTATGCTGCAAATGGGGGCTCATTGGGTATTATCGGTCAGATTCAGGCGACCATTTGCATAGGGGATATTAAATTGGCGGGACCTGTTTTCGTCTCCTCTTCCCTAGCGGTTCCTTGTCTGTTGGGCACAGATTTTTTGGCTAAGATGCCCATTAAAATTCTCGTGGATCAACGTTGTATTGAGCTGCCATCGGGTCGCCATATTTCATTTTTGTCTAATCCTACTGAAATACGGACCGCGTGCGCGACGATCCAAGCGCTAGCGACACAGACGGTGCACGTGCCCCCGGGTTCGCAGATGTTGATACCCCTCCGGTTGCGGAAGCCATTGGGCGCAGAGACTGCGGGACAAGGCGTGCTTTTAGGTCCATCGAATAGAGCTGTCGGCGGTCTGGATTTGGCGGTGGCTCAAACGTTGGTTCGGGCTGACGAGGACCCGTTCTTTATGGTTTTAAACGCTGGTTCGCGGCCGGCCGTTATTCCACAGGGCACCGTGCTTGCTCATGCGTCACGGGTCTCTGCGGAAGAGCGCCTTATTGCACATGTTGATCCCGTCCCGGCGCTGAAAATTCTACCGGGTGATGACCTTGGATGGGTCGATTCGCTGTGTGCGGACTCCACTGATTTGTCAAAGGTGCAATTGGGTGCGCTGCGTGCTCTGCTAATCGAATTCTCCGATGTGTTCAGCAAGCACAAATATGATATTGGGTGCACGGACCTGTTACGCCACCACATTGAAACAGGTGACGCGACACCAGTCCGGCAGAATCCCTTCCGGCTGAGTCCTGCCGAGAAGGAACACATTCAATCGGCCGTCAATGACATGCTGACGGCCGACATTATTTCGCCCTCATCCAGTCCGTGGGGAGCACCTATCGTGCTGGTTAAGAAGCAAGACGGCTCCTTGCGTTTTTGTGTAGATTTCCGTCGCCTTAATAAAATCTCTGTGGCTGACGCATATCTGCTCCCTAGGATGGATGAGTCCCTGGACGCATTGTCCGGGGCGCGGTATTTTTCTACGCCTGACTTACTGTCGGGATTCTGGCAGTTGCCACTCAACGATGAGTCTAAACCTAAGACCGCATTCTGGACCCCAGGGGGCCTGTTCCAGTTCAACCGCTTGCCCATGGGGCTCCATTCCGCTCCCGCAACGTTTCAGCGCCTCATGGAATTGGTTTTGTCGGGGCTGCAATGGGATACTTGCTTAATTTACCTCGATGATGTAATTGTTTTCCGTAAAACTTTTGAGGAACACCTCCAGTGATTGAGAGGGGTGTTCTTGCGGATGCGATCGGCTAAGTTGAAGTTTAAACCGGCGAAATGCCACCTTTTGCGGAAATCCGTAAGGTACTTGGGCCACATTGTCGATTCTTCAGGGATCTCCACCGATCCCGCGAAGACGAACTGTGTCAGTTCATGGCCAATGCCCACGTCGGTTTCTGAGGTCCGCAGCTTCATTGGTTTTGCTTCCTACTACCGCCGATTCGTTGAGCATTTCGCCACCATTGCCAAACCCTTGCACGCTCTAACAGCCAAAGGAGTCAGGTTTTGATGGGGGCCAGAGGAGGAGGCCGCGTTCTGCTCCCTCCGGGACGCCTTGGTGGGTGCCCCGCCCTTATGTTACCCTGACTTTACGAGTCCCTTCTTGCTGGATACTGATGCTAGTAACACGGGCATTGGGGGGGTTCTTTCACAGGTCGTTGGGGGAGTTGAATGGGTGGTCGCTTATGGTAGCAGGGTTTTGTCGCCTGCGGAACAGCGCTACTGCGTCACCCGTCGCGAGTTGCTGGCTATTGTCTTTTTTGTGCAGCAATTTAGACCTTATCTCTATCGCCGTCATTTTACGGTCCGGACGGACCACGCGGCGTTTCAGTATTCATTGAGGGTCGCCCAACCCTCAGGCCAATTGTCACGGTGGTTGGAAGTCCTCCAGGACTATCAATTTACGACCACTTACCATAAGGGGTTGCGCCACACCAACGCGGATGCCCTGTCGCGGTTGTTGCCTCGTCCCGAATGTGCGTGCTTGATGGGGTCGGCGAGCTGTAAACCGCCGGGTGCTGTACCTGAGAGTGAGTTGGTCGCGGCCGCGAATGCGCCGATGGTTGACGTTCCCGCTACCCCTGCGGGCGGGGACTCGCTGCTCTCACTGTCTCTCGTTGAGTGGGGCCTACTCCAGATGGCTGACAGCTCCCTGCTCGCGTTGCATCGCAGGGCGGGGGGTCCCGAGGAGGGTCGAAAGCAAGCTGGCTCCTGGCTGCTCAGGCAGGGCCTGCTAATGAGATGGGACAATATGTCCCGGCGGCACGCACTCGTCGTGCCTTCCGCTATGCGGGGCAAAGTCGTTCTGGCCGCACACGAGCGCCTCTTGCATTTGGGTGTAAACAAAACACTCGCTCTGCTCCAGCGTGACTATTATTGGCCGGGGATGGGGAGCGATGTGGTCAATATACTGAATGGGTGTGTGGATTGCGCCAAACGGAAACCACCGCCCGTTGCGCCGAATCCACCGCTGCAGTCCATTCAGGTCTCGCGCACTAACGAGCTCGTTGCGCTGGATATTTTGGGGCCTTTTCCTGCCACGCCTAGGGGTAACAAGTACCTGTTGGTTGGTGTGGAATACTTTACCCGATGGCCTATGGCGTGGCCACTCGCCAACTAGTCGGCGGCGGCCGTAGCAGACGCCTTTGTCCAAGGCTACGTCTTGGACAAGGGGGCACCCGAACGCTTGCTGACCGACCAGGGAAAGAATTTTTTGAGCAAATTGCTGCAGGAGGTGTGCGACCTGTTGGGTACAAAAAAGGTGCGTACCTCCCCGTACCACCCACAGACTGACGGGATGGTGGAGCGGCTCCACAGAACTTTAACTTCCATGTTGTGCCAGCAGGTGTGCGAGGCACAGGTTGACTGGGACTTGCAGGTCCCGGGGGTCCTCGCCGCGTACAGAATGGCCCCCCATGCAGCAACGGGATTTTCCCCATTTTATCTGATGTACGGTCGGGAGGCCGATCCGCCCATGGAGACTCAGCTGGGACTTTCCGTGCCACGGCCTAATTCCAAGTTGGCCGACCATATTAAATTTAACATTGCAAAACTGGCCGAGGCACGGGAGGCCGCACGGCTTAATTCGAGGTCTCGCCAAATCGCCAACGAGCGCTTGCGTGCACGGAGGGTGTCCGTGCATGATTGGAAACCGGGCGATAGGGCCTGGCTGCATTGCCCTCATGCACCTTTGGCTACATCGCCTAAATTATTGAGGCCATGGCGGGGACCCGTAGAGGTCGTGCGGGTTGCACGCCCCCAGTGTGTGCAGATAAAATGGGGAAAGCGGCGTTGGTACGTTCACCCCTCCCGGCTGAAACCGTTCTCGCCACCATATTGCCTTCCTTTGTGTCGGGAGGACCGAGCATGTGATGTGACCGACGACCCAAGGAGGGAAATGTCTCCGCCTGATCCTCACATGTTTTCGCCTGATCCGCTCCCAGGTGTCTCGGAACTGATGGCTGCCGACGACCGGCGACCGGATCCCCGCGGCACGGACGGTTCTTCCAGGCCCGATCCGTGCCTTCCTGGGCTGCCGGAGCCACCGGACGGTCGACAGCGTCCTGTCCCGTACGATGGACCGGCCAGGCGGAATCGCGCTAGATCGCGCAACTTTTCCTGACCCAATAAATGAGGTGGAGGTGCGGGACGAGTCGCCCGGATCGTCTCATTACGGCGTTCCCCGTCCGTTCGACCGCTCTATCGTTCCGTTCGAGGAGCAAGCGGGAGGGGGATCGGGAGTCGAGGAGACACTGGACTCGTCGGTCTTTTCGAAATAACTTTTATTCGGTTATTCGTCGGTTTGTACATAGTTCGTTCTTGTTACTAGTTAACGTTCAGGTGTTGTGTTGTGTTGTTGTGTTGTGTTGCTGTGTTGCATTGTGGTTAATGTTACGGGGCACACTTGGTGAGTGGGGTTTTTTTTTTGGGTTTTGGCAGCCGGGCCGGCTGCGAGCTATGTGGGAGGGGGTGATGTAGTGGTGATACGCGCTGACAGTAGGGATCGTGTGGCAGCGCGTGGTGATTGGCTGTGTGTCGGTGACGCGCGCTGACGGTGAGGGATCATAGGGCAGCGCGGGGTCATGGGTTATGTGGTGGTGATTGGCTGTGTGTTGGTGACGCGCGCTGACAGGGAGTGATCGTGTGGCAGCGCGGGGCGATTGGTTGTGTGGTGGTAACACGCGCTGGGAAAACGGATCGTAGGGCAGCGCGTCGTGATTGGTCGACTAGTGGGTGCTCAAATCGCGGTCCGCATAGACTCCGTCTCCTCGGGAGCGGAGGACTATATAAGGCGGTGCGCGCGGGCGCTCGGGGAGTTGGTGACCAGTAAAGACAGAAGACGGAGGAGGAAGAGGTAGGGCCCTGAGACCCCTAGTCCCGCTGTCCTTGTAAGGGCCGGGACCCTGTGTGGCTCAGAGGCGGGACCTTGGGACCCGGGGCCGGACGTCCGTGTGAGGGCCGGGCCACGGGACCCAGTGGTCGTGACCCATACCCAAGCTGGGGTGGGTCTGTAGGTTCCCCTGGGAGCTACGGGGCTGGAGAGCCCGTGTGTGTGTAGCCGGGTGGAACGTATAGCGTGCGCTGTAGTGTCCACACGTGTTATTGTGGTTAGGAAGAGCTGTAGTGTCCACACGTGTTATTGTGGCTAAGGAAGAGCTGTAGTTGTCCACACGTGTCATTGTGCCCAAGAGAAGAGTTAATAAAGTGTGCTACCCGTCAAGTGGTCTCCCGCTGTAATTTACAATACTACAGATACACAGACATGGATTAACACACATATGGACTCACACACAAACGCATTGACTTACACACATGCATCGAGTGACACACATGTATAGACTTACACACACATATGGACTAACACACAAACATATGGACTGACACACACATACACATCGACGTACACACACACAGATCGACTGACACACACACATGGACTAACACACACACATAAACACTTTGACGTACACACACACATGGGGCGTTGTCCGTTCGAAAAAGACAGACACCCACATGGACTCAAAGACACACACATGGACTCACACACACACATCGACGGGCACAGCAATCCCCGATGATGGCACAGCTATCAGTATCGCAGTATTACGTATGAGTAAAGAGCGTGACGTGAGTGATGGAAACAATATAAATGCATTGAAGAAATAAGCTGAAATCACAGACTGGCAGTAGACCGTGGCAGCGTCATAAAAGCGCAGCAAAAAATGGGGAAATTGAGCAACCCAAAAATCCAAAAAGAGTTTTGTGTACACAAACATAATTATTGTAAAACTTTTTTGGACTCATGGACTCACACACACACGCTGTCGCCTCGACAGACCTGGTTTTCAACTGAGGACGGCTGCTTGCGTTGTGGCCGAAACGTCGTGAGAATTATTTTATTAGGTTTTATTTTTCATTATTATTTTATTACTTCCCTTCTACGTGACTTTACCGAAAGAACCAAGAAGATTATTGTAACATGTCAACTTGTTTCATAATGGTAAACAATGAACCTGAGTTGTTATCTTCACACAAACATAATTATTGTAACATCTGTGAACTTGTTTCATAATGGTAAGCAATGAAGCGTATTTTTTATCAGCACACAAACATTATTATAGTAATGTTTGTGAACTAATGTGTTTAACAATAGTAAACAATGGACTTGAGTTGTTAGCGTAAGAAGCAAGACACTTTGTATTTACCATAGGTGTGTTGAGGCCTTGTGCCATGCGTAGCCCCCGTCCTGGCCTACGTTGGCAAGGCGGCGGAGTTGGCACTTTGGCAGGCTAGGGGCTGGGCCGATACCCCCGCACCCCACCCGCCCCCCCCAGCATCTCCCGGCCGTGCAAGAAGAATGCTATGTAAGCAGTAAAATATTATTAGCTACGGAGTCTGTAGTATAAACTGGACGCATCGTGTTGGGGGGGGGGAGCGAAGAGGACACTCTGAAGAAATATCCGCAGCGTGATGTGTGTATGACTTGCCTGTAAAACGCGCAAATTAAAATGTCCTCCGTGAGCTGGAGCGAACGCGCATGACTTGGCAGGGTCCGCCCTCCCCAACGCAATTGGCGTCACTTGGTACAGTCGATGGTGCGCAATAACTAAATAATTAATAATAGAAACGGCACAAATGTGTTAATTAAACGACTTTAAAGTTTATGGATGGGAAAACGGAATAGCCTATTCCCACCGCGGGGCTTAGGGCGTGCCACCCGACAAATTGTTTTCTACGTGAAGGCCACTGTCCGAGAGGCACATCCCCCGCAAGCGCGAGCGTGCGGAGACTTTTATATATAAGAAGAAAAGATAGAGGTTTTTGGGTTAGAGTGCGTAAATATGATCCGCTAAACACCACCCGATACAGCCAATTACGAAGGTTTGTCACGTAAACAAAACATGCCAAATCGTTACTAGTGCAGCACATCGGTGTGTTGGAGAGTAAACCCACTACGATTTGTTTACGTTACAAACCTTTACTAAATTAATGATACATTTATATTTACGCGATCTCACACAAACAAAAATCTCTCTCATGAATTATTTAATGTTGCTTCCAACATTTACACGAATAATTTACACAAATTAGAATAATATTTACGCTAACCTAACAACTTTTTAAAGTGACTTTACTGAAAGAACCAAAGAGAAACTATTACATTGTATTGCTATTGTAAACAGACCTTGCCCCAGTGCTAAATGAATAAGTACTGTACCGTACAGTACACGGGGCTACAACCTTGACTGCACTCCGTGAACACGTATGCCTTTGGGTGCAACAATTTAATCGATTGATCAATAGCACATTTAAAACTGAGAAGCCATGCATCAAACAATATGTGTGAAGAATATACTGCAGCAGACTCTAGATTATCCACGCTAATGACGAGGAACAACGGCTGCGCTTAATTACAAAATCGCAGATAATCCCAAAATATACATTTTTCTGCCGATCTCACTAACAAAAACTAACATAGGTGTACTGAGTTCAACTGAGTCACAGACGTACTCTTAGAGGCAACATATTTATTAACACCAATACACGGGATAACTGCCCCTTAACAGAATAACAACCTATGGTGGTGACCACCAGGCTAACTACACTGATTACAATGTCAAGTGATACCTCGGTATACGACTGCTTTGGAATATGTCGAATTTGGTATATGTCGTGTTTTGACGAGAAAAAAATGTCTTGGGATACGACGTCTTGTTTGGGATATGACGGGCTTGCTAAAACTTGTATGGGTCGGGATGAGTCACCGCGTCCCCGCGTAGACCCCGTTCACGACTGAAACAAAGCGCCGCTCCTCAGTCTGCCTGTACAGTAGATCTCGTTCAGTGCACAACCCTTGCTATAACTCTCTGTGAATTTTCCAGTGTTTTTGTCATTTTAATTTATGTATGCATTTTAATAATAAGTAGTGTCTAATTTATTTTATACAACCCCATTAATGTATAATATGCCACATAAAATATAATTTTTTACACTCTGGAATGGATTATTTCCTTTCGCTTTATTTCTTATGGGAAAAATGTGTTTGGTATACAGTGATACCTCGGTTCACGAACGCTTCGGTTCACGAACAACTCGGTTCACGAACAGAAAATTTCATAAAAATATGCTCCGGTTCACGAACTCCGCTTCGGTTCACGAACAGGAGCCGTGGCCATTTTTATGCTAATTCCAGGCTGTCACATGGTCGTGACTTCCTGTAGGAAGATCGTGGGGAGAAGCAGAGACACAGAAAGAAGTACTGTGAGTACTATGAAGACACTTTCAGTGACTTTTTGATTTTTGGTGTGCTTTTTAGCACATACAGTACTGTACTGTACTACTGTACTGTACAATACTGTACTTACTGTATTGTACAGTTCACCCGTTTGAGTGCTTACTGTCTCCCACCCGCCTCCCACCTGCCTTCCTCCATGCCAGAAGTCATCTCAAGCAAGGTTAGTGTTCTCTCTTTATACATTACTATACTGTACAGTACTACAGTAATGTGTATTGTCATTTGTTTCATATTTTTGTGCTTCAAAAACCAAAAAAAAGGTCACAACGGATTAACCGGATTTACATTGAACCCTATGGGAAAATGTGCCTCGGTTCACGACCAATTCGGTTCACGACCAGAGTCAGTTCACAAATTAAGTTCGTGAACCGAGGTATCACTGTACGTCATTGTCGGTATAAGTCCTACCTTCTGGAACGAATTAACGACGTATACCGAGGAATCACTGTAACTTGCTACTATGGACCGGACCAAAGCTCGGGTCCAGGTCCACGTGTTGGAGACTCGGTAGAACGTAAACGAAGGTTTCTTCAGGATGAACAACAACGCCGGCCCCTCTGGGGGACCCGGCTGATATCCTCTGCGGCGTGGCTGGCTCCGCCCTTGGCCACGACCACCTTCCAGAATCCTCGAGCAGGATCTGGACCCCGACCACGTGACCACCCCTAGCCCCCACTTGGGGCCCCTGTGTAGACTTAACCAGTCACGTGTCCTCTCGGGTCAACCAGAGTGCTATGGACTTTAGAAACCCCTTTCCTATGGCCTGCACTCCCACACCCTGTCCTGTAGGGCTGGCACTGCACGCCAAGCGTGGTGCCATCCAGCGCTATCAACCAGCACTCACTGAGCCCCTCTAGGGCCGGTACTACACCCACATCATAGTTGTATCCGCATTGTCGTTACATCGCACGCCGTGCTTTTCTGGGGCCGGCACTGTACAGTGACATCCCGCGATGTCACTACATAGGTATAAATTATGTTAACGTTAAGACAATTTAGTTCCGTAAATTAAAACTCACAAAATAAATGATTGGATAAATCACTCAAATTTAAGCACAACTGACGATTTAGATTCATTTGTCTTTTGATTTAGAACAAATTACTAAACGATCGTCCCATCGATGATGAGCATGCTCAGGGATGATAACACTACTCCAGCAACAGAAGACTCGGCCTACTGAGTGAATGATAGCAGAGACACAACCCATCAACATCAATAAACCTCTGCCCCACTGT
The DNA here is from genome assembly GCF_015708825.2 of Lethenteron reissneri. Lineage (NCBI taxonomy): Eukaryota > Metazoa > Chordata > Hyperoartia > Petromyzontiformes > Petromyzontidae > Lethenteron > Lethenteron reissneri. Next base: position 1,215,786 of record NC_083847.1, read on the forward strand.
TGTAACGGTATGGCAAATACTGTACTGTAGAGGTGATGGCGTGGATTTCGGATTAACCGGAGAAACATATGTGTTCGGTTGAATGACGCGTGTGACTTGTAATGAAGATTTCCAAGAAGAGTATAAATGTTTTAGATTATTAATTTCGACTTAAGAAAAAATCCATGAGTTATTAATTCATGTACAAATTTCAGGTGATGCAGTTAATCCGCAAATTGGATAAACCCGCATAGGGATGATTGAAAGTCTACCGTATAAGTTTAAATATATTTTAAGAAGTTATCCATTATGAATAGAATAGTATTTAGTCCCTCGGTTAACGTATTTTATTACATTCCAACGAAAACTACTGGTTAACCGAAATAACTATCAATCGAATATAGGAATTACATGGTATAAGTAAAACATCACTGAGTCTGCAAGAGAGTAGCTGTTTTTCTACTGCACAAAAACAGAAAACTATACACATATTATCGATTAATCAGTGGATCATCGATTATCCGGCGGCTACGGAGGAAAAGATGGCGCCAGATTTCAACATTTTTAGGTGTTGTGTCTATGTTTTTTTGTGTGTTTTACATGTGTTTACGTGTTTGAAGTTGGCATCAATAAACATACAAATTGACACAAATAAATATTCACACGATTACAGATCCTTTATTAATGGCAGACGAAAAACCCAGTGGAAATAAAGAAAAAAATCCTCCTTCCTTTCAACAGCGTACAAAAGCACGCGACGAGAAATCCGAATCAACGCCACACGCTGGGACACTAGGACATTAACGTGGGAGGAGCGCTCTTAAAAAGTAGTTCCGCGTCAACCGACGGGCCGAGCATCGCCGGGTCACCGCATCACTCCGCGTTACCGCTTCACCATAACCGCTGAGCCATCATGCAGTCTTGAGAAAATACTTTGCCTGTCGACTTCTCAGAAACCGCGTTACAGCAACGGTGGCGCACGTTCCACGTTATAACAGCACACATGTTCCGAGTCATAACGGTGCGCGTTCCGCGTTATAATGGTCAGCACGTTCCACTTCTAAGGGTCTCTGTGTAAGTCTATGGATCTCTGTGTGAGTCTGTGTATGTATTTATGTTGAACTTCGTTGGCACCATACTTAACCAACCGAGCTTATCGGAGGTGCAGGGGGTAGGGGGGAGGACAATAACTGAACACAGCAGGTGGTCGGTGTGTTTGTGTGTCATGTCTGTTCAGTTAGCGCGCTACGCTACACTTGAAAATAGCCACCCAAGTTTGACTCCTGCTCACTCCCAACACCAGTGACGATTATGTGAACCGTTTCCTGGGCCTCCCGTAGGTTGTCTTAGCCTTAAATGAGTATCTGGTGTGGTGTGTTAACATCGCCACTGGGGAGACAAAGGCGGCCGTGCGTGGTGTTGGCCACCCACCCCCTCGTGTGCCACAGTGCCGGCCTTCATTGGTGCTCACTAACATAATTTTCCCCAACAGTCTGTTACAGGATATACGAGGGATCGTTGTCTTTGTTTCACGCACACCTGTAATCCAGAGCTATGGAAATGGATCACGCGAATGTTCTAAAAGTTACCCTTTTTACATTCCCTCAAGAGGTCCGCCATATCCCCTGGCCTCGCCAGGATATTGCCGTGCAGCGTAAAGTGGACTCATCTCCAAGTGTCTCCATCTGGGACAGGCGTAGACTTGTCCGACTACTTACCGCCGCTCGTGGTGACCTGCTGCTGTACTCGCTGCGTGCAAATCTCGTGCGCAATACGGCCAGCCCAGTTTCGGGGTCTCCAGCCCAAGCACCTGGAGCTCGCTACCAGCTCACGTTCGGGATCCATCTCCTAAGACTGAGCCAGTTCTGCAATAGACGCATCACGGTGTTGTTTTAGAGAGCCTACTTCAATGTGTGATCAATGAGCATTCGTGATAGGCTCGACTCATAAAAGTACGCAACAACAAATGTTTTTACTTTGACCCCATCACAACAATTGGGATGGTTCTCTCTCGGCACTCCGGATTCCTCTCCGAATGTATACATCCATGAATCAGATTAAGGCATCCTAATATGTAGCGGACTGCAGTGCTTCGGTAATTGTTGGAGCTGGCTTGGGGAGGGGGGCGAGCATGGACAAGATGTATTGAGTTGGGGAGCCATGCCAAGACGATTGAGAAGCACGAGGACCTACCGTGGGACAAATTACAGTGGTCCCTCAGTTTATAATGCCATCGATTGATAATGTTTCGATTACCGATCAGCCTCCCTCATAGGGTCAAAATAGTTTTTTATTCATGACTCATTTTCGATTAACGATACGTGTTTTACAATGTTACGTGGACCGTCCCAATTCCAATTTCGGCAAATCGGAATGCTCCATAAGTGCCACGGTAGCTAGGAGATGTTAACTACTTCGTCAGGTATACAGGAGGTCGTGGGTTCGATCCCGACCATGACAACTGCTGTATATTTGGAGTTTGCATGTTCTCCCTGTGGTCACGTGTATTTTTCTCCGGGACCTCCGGTTTTTTTCCCTCCACATTGAGAATCAACGTTGCACGTTTGGCGTATTTGGCCGCTGCTTTATATTTCCACGTGATGACGATAAGCTGCCAGTTTGTTGAGCTATCATTTGTGATCACCTGGTCACTTCTGAAAAAGAGCTACAAAGCAGCTCCGTGGGGCCTTACCTCGTACAATAAAAAATGGCTTTAACAAAAAAATGTAAGTGGACTCGGCAGATCTCAGCCAATCAGCGACCGCCCTTATATGACGGTTTTGAAAACAACTGGCTAGTTCGCTTTTCAATGTTTGATGGTGCGTTGCTTATGTAAACGGCTCTCTTGAATACTTTTTGGACTTAAAAGTTAAATAAGAGCCAAGTTGATTGACAGATGCTGTGAGGGCGGAACTAAATGTGTGTATAGGTGACCCCCGACTTGCGATGGCTCGACTTGCGACCCTCCACTTTCATGACCTTTCTTATCGGAACAACCAAAACTCGTATCTATGACCGCCTAATGACTACTCACCACGACAAAGGGACTCCTGGAGAAGACCAGCTGTTACTGCAGGGCAGACGGCTCAGTCACCGAGACGACAGCTGCGTTGAGTTGTTCAGACCACTGTTGGACTTGACTGCCAAGTCCCTAGACTGTCGCTGCATGGAGTCACTCAGAGCGCTGTTGGAAGCGCAAAAGCAAATCCCGAGACTGCCGCTGCATATATCCATTAAGAGCGCTGTTGTGAGTGTAAAGCAAGGCCGAGGTTGATTCTGCGTTGATTTTTGGGAGTACGGCTCTACCGTTGAGTCCTGGGGGGGTCCCTGACGCTGTAGTCGACCTCGACGGTGAATTTGCGTACCCTGGGCTTCTGGTGCGTTGCCTCGTCACCCAGGAGTGGAGGTGTAAGTCAGGGTTGGTACGAACGGTCCTCGCGGTGGTCTCTATCTGTGTAAGTCGCTGCGGTGTTCTGTCATTGCCGACACGCGCGGTCACTGTGTTAAGTCGGTGAACTGCAGGGTTCTGCAGACGCGTGCTATTACTGTCGCTGAGAGTTTGAATAGTTGGTTGTACTTGGTTGTCAAGAAATTGTTATCCACCACAGTTGGTTCACATCCTTGTGCGTAACGAACTAAGGCATAGTTACTGCATTCCAAATCTTGTTAAGATTCTCAGTATTCCAGATCGAATTATTGTCCTTATTTCTGTTGCCGTCAAAGCGCGTTTAAAAATCTGTGTTGGTGTCCGAATAAAAATATTGAGAGAATAGCACGGGAGAGAAAATGGATCCGAACTCTTCTCTCTCCCATGTTTGAAATGAGCAACCCTCATAGCTATCAGCTGGAATTGGAATATTTCCCCCTTCACTGCCGATGCCGGATGAGAAAGTTGGTGAGGATTCAGGAATTTCTCAGTTGGTGTAAGCGGCTATGTCTCTCTGCATTGTCTAACCGATTCATATTCGCCCAGACACCCTGGCTGGCAAGGAGAGAGGTGGCTGAGAAAAAGAGCCGGGCCTATTTTTCCTCTGGTGAGAACATCTCGCATCCGAAAATTAACAGTTATTACCACAGCTTTGGGAATATTTGCAGATTTTTGTTGAGCAGTTTTCTGAGATGTTGCCCAAAAGCTGTATTTAAACTGGAGGGGAGGGGGTGCATGCGCGTGCATGTGAATGTGTTCCTGATCTGTCTTCCCAGACGCGCCGATGAAAAAACGATCGATTCACTCGGAGTACAGGATATAGCCGCTGAACACCGAGTCTCTATGTACGTCGAACAGAAAATGAATGTATGGAGCCTCCAACTCTAGCCACACCTCGTCCCCGGCCTTGAGACTCAGCACGACGCTGCCGCTTATTGCGTCGTATTTATCACCGCACACCTTAGAGATGATGTTCCCGTTTGTCATGATCATCACCACGAGGGACTGTTCATGGGAATGCATGTTAAGCGTGAAATAGTAGACGCCTGGGTGAGCGCAGGTGAACTTCCCCGTGCCGGGGTTGTAGTGGCCCTGCGGGTTGGTGATGATGAACGTCACGGGGGAGCCGGCCGCCGGCTTGTAAGCGCCGACCTTCGCAGAGAAGGCTGACCTGGGCCCCACACCGCTCTCTCCCCGCTTGCCTTTCTCGCCTCTTTCGCCCTGCTCACCTGGGACTCCCGGAGTCCCCGTGAGCCCCGGTTGGCCAAGAGGGCCCAGCTTTCCCGGCAGACCTAGGCGGACAACACGGTCTGAATGCATGGCATTTGTGGTGTGTGTGTTACCCCACGGTAGTGTAGCAGTTAGCGCTATGAACCCAGCAGAGACCCGAGTTCGATTCCCGCTCATGGTCAACACAAGTGACGATTATCTGAACTGGTATTGGGCTTCCTACCCTAGGTCGAATCAGCATCAAATGATTACCTGGTGTGATGTATTAACAACGCCACTTGGGAGACAAAGGCGTGCCAGTTTTCATAGGTGCTCACCAACAGCACTTTCCACAACAGTCTGTTAAGGCTATACGGGGGATCTTTGTTTTTATGTGTTTATCCCAACTCTCAAACAGAGAGATGTGGCAATTCTGCATCTATGTTGATGACGGTGAGCCAAACCTGCACAATTGAGTCGTGTCCTGTGACAAACGTCTTTGTTTTATAACAGGAAGTCCTTGCCCAACGTGTCTGTATAAAACGCGTGTTTCCGCTCTACACGGTGTACTGAATGAGTTCTCTTTTCCAGAACAAAAGGTCATGTGTGGTGCCACGATCACGGAGCAATGCCGCAAACGCCGCACTCCTCTCCCGGCCCCCACACTAAACACCCACCCACACACAGTGCACCCACGTAGTGTCCTGACAGGGGGTTCCCTGGCACATCGGGTTTTAATTCGAAGGGCCCCTAGAGGGAGAATCCCACGGTTTCCCGGTGCCAGGAGATTGGCCATCGCAGGACAGGTTACATTGCGGTGCCCCTAAATTAGCATAAGATTGGATGGGCGCAAAAGGTTCACTGGGCCAACCGCAATGAGTTACTCACGACACTGGGAGAGGCGGAGGGTGGAATATTAGGCAGAAGGGCAGACCAGTGGGTTAGAATGAATGAGCGCGGGGGGACAATGGGTGAGGGGCCGCAGCAGCAACAGCAGCAGACCCCGTGACCCTCCATGTAGACGGCGCAGGTGAGCACGCGATTAGCTGCGCAGTACAATGCCACCCTGGGCCTTTGAAGTGAGGGGATTAGGCCGCCACGGTAGAGACGGTGGAGAGGGACGATGATGGGAAGCATGGGTAAGCGCCCGATTGGCTGCGTGGTATGACGTCACCCTGGGCCTTTGTCTTCAACCTCCGGGCGATCCAGACCCTTCCCTGCTGTCCTGCCTCCTTGAGCTACTCGCAGCATCCGTGTGATGCCCGCGAGTGCTGCTACGAGGCAGTGATAAGCGAGGGTTTCGCTCGTCCTTCTCCCTCCGACTCTCACAGCGTCCGTGTGACGCCGTGAGTACAGCGACGAGGTACGTGGTAGAACGTTTGGGTAACTGGGTTCATAGGCAGAGTTAGGCTAGGCTCTCCTCGCGAAATATTCCTCCTCCGGGTAATGCGTATTGACGCCATTAATAAACTTTAGCACAGAGGATCCGTGTGGTGTGATTTCTGTGTGGGTGGGGAGAACATAGGTGTGGTGCGGTATGTGCGGGCGTGTGAAGCACGCGTATATTATCATCAACCCGGCCGTTGTTTTGCCCGCGTGCGTGTTTGCACAGCGGATTAATGCCGACGCACAGGAAGGGGGGAGGGGCGCGTGCATATTCACGTGCGTGCGCGCAGCTACCTCCACATTAGTGGTGGTGTACGTGGGGAGTGTGTGGGATAACTCCAGGCGGTGGGGAGCCAGCCACTAGCCATGTCCCGCAGAGAAGACGCTGGTGCGGGGAGGCCGATCACACGATCGGCGGCAGCCCGGCGAGAAGGGGCGAAGGAGGAGGAGAGGGGCGTAAGCCCCCACAGATGTTACACCTATACACGGTATATCTCGTGAGCTCTGTTTTCTACAACATGGAGATACATAGAGACCCATCGACTAAACTATTTGTTAAATTCCCAGGTGTAAGGTCCACCGAGCTGCTGTTTTGCTATTTTTTTCAGCAGCGAACTGCCTGTCGCCAGTGACAGCTAAATGTGGTGGCTGATATCATCATGTGGACATTTATAGCAGTCAAATACTGTAAAGTCTAAACGCATGTTTCTAAAGGTGGAAGGAAAAACCAAGGGAACCTGATGAAAAATCCACAAAACCACGGGGAGAACATGCAAACGCCGAATATACATCGGGCATCGTCAGGGTTGGGTTCAAACCCACGACCTCCTGTGGATCAGACGAGGAATTTAACATCTCCTAATCCTGATGCCAGCTGCTTATTTGGAGTTTGCATGCGTCTCTCCCCGTGGTTGCGTGGATTTTTCACCGGGTCCTTCGTTATTTTTCCTTCCACATTTAGAAATGTACTTGGCTGAATAAATGTCCACGTGATGATGATACCACTTCGTCGAGCTATCATTACGTGTGGCCAGGTCGCTTATGAACAAAAGTCACATAGCTCAGTGAGCCTTACTTTGTAATAAAATAAATATAAAGAATCAGCTGCTCGGAGCACACGAGTCAGTGTCACAGTCCCACCTGGGTCCCCAGTCAAGCCTCGAACTCCCAGGTCTCCCTTGGCTCCAGGTGCTCCGGTCGCGCCTGCGAGAAGAACAAAGCATGGCTCGTCCGCTCCTCAAGCCACTCTCAATTCACACCACTCGCCTTCACGCACTCTCCCGTCTCTCCCCTCTCATCTCACTCACCTCCACGCACTCTCCTGCCTCTCCCCTCTCATCTCACTCCACTCGCCTCCACGCACTCTCCTACCTCTCCCCTCTCATCTCACTCTACTCCCCTCCACGCACTCTCCTGCCTCTCCCCTTTCATCTCACTCTACTCCCCTCCACACACTCTCCCGTCTCTCCCCTCTCATCTCACTCTACTCCCCACCACTCACTCTCCTGCCTCTCCCCTCTCATTTCACTCGACTTCACACGAGACACTCTCCTACGAGAATGAGCTAGTGAACGATCAAGGGCATGACATGGCAAGTGAACGTTTGAGTGAGTGAATGAGTGAGTGAACGACTGAGTGAATGAGTGAGTGAGTGAGTGAACGATTAAGTGAGTGAATAAGTGAGTGAGTGATTGAGTGAACGAGTGAGTGAGTTAATAAGTGAGTGATTGAGTGAACGAGTGAGCGAGTGAATGAGTGAGTTAGTGAGTGCACGATTGAGTGAGTGAATGAGTGAGTGAACTAGGGAGTGAATGAGTGAGTGAGTGAACGATTGAGTGAGTGAATGAGTGAGTGAATGAATGAGTGAACGATTGAGTTAGTGAACGAGTGAACAAATGAGTGAGTGAGTGAAAGATTGAGTGAGTTAATGATTGAGTGATCGAGAGAGCGAGCGAGTGATCGCGTCACTCCCCACGAGCGCACCGTGGGGGGGTCTCTGGGACCTGACTCCTCACCGTCTCTGCCGTCCCTCCCGGGGGCCCCAGGGGTCCCGTGCTGCCCCGGGGCTCCGGGCTGCCCGGGGATCCCGTTGATGCCCGCGCAGACGGTCTTCTCCTGCTGGGCTCCCACCATCACCACCCCCAGCAGCAGCAGCGGCAGCAGGGCCGAGATGGACATCTAGGGACAGCAGTGGCGAGATGGTAACTAGCTCGCCTTGTAAACAGGATGGATTTGAAAACGAACTATTATTCTATTTTACCAAGTAAGGTATGAATGAGCTGCTTTTAAGTCGCTCTTTTTTCAAAAGCGGCCTGCCCATCACAAATGATAGTTCAATGAAGTAGGCTTATCATTGTCACGTGGAAATTTATATCAAAGCTATAAACACGTGGTGCTGTTGATTTTAAATGTGAATGAGAAAAACCGGAGGACTCGGAGAAAAATACACGCGACCACAGAGAGACACGAAATATACAGCAGGCATCAAGGTCTGGATCGAACCCACGACCTACTATATACCAAGCGAGGTAATTAACATCTCCACAGGGAGAGAAAGAGAGAGATGCAAACTACAAATACACAGCAACAGGCATCATCGAGGTCTCGATCGAACCCACGACTTCCTGTATACCAGGCGAGGTCGTTAACATCTTCACAGGGAGAGACAGAGAGAGATGCAAACTCCAAAGAAGGAGCAGCAGCTGCAGGCATCGTCAGGGGTCCGGTGATCGAACTTGACGAGGAAGAATCAGAGACAAGTGGGGAGACAGCAGCCAGAAAATGATTAGCATTTTAATGAGGGAAATAAGTATTTGAGCCCTCTGCAAAACATGACTTAGTATTTGGTGGCAAAACCCTTGTTGGCAATCACAGAGGTCAGACGTTTCTTGTAGTTGGCCACCTAGTTTGCACACATCTCAGGATGGATTTTGTCCCACTCCTCTTTGCAGATCTTCTCCAAGTCATTAAGGTTTCAAGGCTGACGTTTGGCAACTCGATCCTTCAGCTTCCTCCACAGATTTTCTATGTGATTAAGGTCTGGAGACTGGCTAGGCCACTCCAGGACCTTAATGTGCTTCTTCTTGAGCCACTCCTTTGTTGCCTTGGCCGTGTGTTTTGGGTCATTCTCACGCTGGAATACCCATCAACGACCCATTTTCAATGCCCTGGCGGAGGGAAGGAGGTTCTTACCCAAGATTTGACGGTACATGGCCCCGTCCATCGTCCCTTTGATGCGGTGAAGTTGTCCTGTCCCCTTAGCAGAAAAACACCCTCAAAGCATAATGTTTCCACCTCCATGTTTGACGGTGGGAATGGTGTTCTTGGGGTCATAGGCAGTATTCCTCCTCCTCCAAACACGGCGAGTTGAGTTGATGCCAAAGCGCTACATTTTGGTCTCATCTGACCACAACACTTTCACCCAGTTGTCCTCTGAATCATTCAGATGTTCATTGGCAAACTTCAGATGGGCATGTATATGTGCTTTCTTGAACAGGGGGACCTTGCGGGCGCTGCAGAATTTTAGTCCTTCACGGCGTAGTGTGTTACCAACTGTTTTCTTGGTGACTATGGTCTCAGCTGCCTTGAGATCATTGACAAAATCCTCCCGTGTAGTTCTGGGAAGATTTCTCACCGTTCTCATGATCATTGCAACTCCACGAGGTGAGATCTTGAATGGAGCCCCAGGCCGAAGGAGATTGACAGTTATTTTGTGTTTCTTTCATTTGCGAATAATCGCACCAACTGTTGTCACCTTCCCACCAAGCTGCTTGGCGATGGTCTTGTAGCCCATTCCTGCCTTGTGTAGGTCTACAATCTTGTCCCTGACATCCTTGGAGAGCTCTTTGGTCTTGGCCATGGTGGAGAGTTTGGAATCTGTTGATCGATTGCTTCTGTGAACAGGTGTCATTTATATAGGTAACAAGCTGAGATTAGGATCACTCCCTTTAAGAGTGTGCTCCTAATCTCAGCTCGTTACCTGTATAAAAGACACCTGGGAGCCAGAAAACGTTCTGATTGAGTGGGGGTCAAATACTTATTTCCCTCATTAAAATACAAATCAATTTATAACATTTTTGACATGCATTTTTTCTGGATTTTGTTGTTGTTATTCTGTCTCTCACGGTTCAAATAAACCTAATATTAAAATTATATACTGATAATTTCTTTGTCAGTGGGCAAACGTACAAAATCAGCAGGGGATCAAATACTTTTTTCCCTCACTGTAGAAGGGCAAAGTATAGGAAAGGTAAACAAATCACGTAAAATAATATATACAAATACATTTTAACTAGGTGTTTACTTGCCAGGTAAAACTCCGACTGAGCTATTAACTTATTATAAGAGACCTCTCCATCACAAATAATGGCAGCTTGACAAAGTGGCCTATCATCATCGTGAACATCACGTGGACATTTATAGCAGCAGCCAAACACAGAGACACATAGAGATGGACAGAGACGCTTGGAGACTCATAGTGATACATGTGTGGGTCTATGTGTTTATGGGTGTGTTAATGAGTCTGTGTGAGTCTATGGGTTTCTGTGTGATCTATGGGTCCTTGTGTGAGTCTATGGATCTCTGTACGTCTGTGTGTCTCTGTGTTAGTCTACAGGTCTCTTTGTGAATCTACGCGACTCCGTGTGAGTTTATGGATTTCTGTGTGTCTATGGGTCTCTGTGTGATGAGTCTATGGGTCGATGTCTCATGAGTCTATGGGTTTCTGTGTGAGTCTGTGGGTCTACGTGTGAGTCTACAGGTCTCTGTGTGTGTTTACGGGTCTCTTTGTGAGTCTATGGGTCTTTTTGCGAGTCTATGGTTCTCTGTGTGAGTCTATGGGTCCCTCTGTGAGTCTGTGGGTCTATGTGTGAGTGAACTCGTCTCTATGCGAGTCTATGGATCTCTGTGTGAGTCTTTATACGTACGGTACGTTGAATTTTCTTTCACACCACCGTACGTAGCAGCTGAGCGTCCTTCTAATCGGAGGTTGTCGTTGCTCAGCGTTGCTCACCGAGTCACTAAATTTCTCTCCCCCGTCTCCCCTTTTAAACATTACTCGGGTCACGTGCTCCTCCATTTCCCACTTGGTCCAGACCTCCCACGTTTGACGTCACATTCAACAAGCGCTCACACGCAAGAAAGACAAAGATCCCCCGTATAGCCTGTAACAGACTGCCGGGGGCAAGTGGCTGTCCCTAGGGCCTACTCATTCACCCAGCCACCCACTCACTCATTAATTCACCCACTGACCCACCCAATAACTCACTCATCCACCCACCAGAAACTTGTTATCCAATAGTCAACAGTAGTAGCCACCCACCCATTCACCCACTCATCCAGCCACTCACTCACCTAGTCACTCACCCACTCGCCCACTCACTCACTCACCCACTCACTTATCCGCCAGGGCCGTATTATTAGGTAGGCCATAGTACGTACTGTGCCGAGGGGCCTATTAAAAACGAAAAGGAGGCTCCAAAACAAAAAATGTTGACGCGATATTTTTATGTTTGTAACAAAAAAAGTAACCAAGATATCTTCTTGAATAAATATATTTATAGAGCATAGATAGGCACAGTGCATATACAAAGAGGCAGAGTCATGTCAATGTCAATCGTTTTTTTCGTAAAGCGAGGCAAAGTACTTACGCGTGAAACAAGCGAAGTGACAATGGCGGTACCAACATGGGCAGCAGTACCAAGTATAGACAGTTATCACTAAAGGCCTACGAAACAGAAGTGGCCTAGGGTCCTACATGGGCCTCAGTGCCGCGTGTGGTGACCCTCCCACCCCAGGAGCTAATGACCCTAGGGGGTGGGAGGGGTGGAAGGGGTTCCATCTGAACGCGGTGAGAGCACTGCCAATTGGAGTGATTCCATTGAGACAGAATCCGAATCTGCATGTATTTTTGCGGGACGAATTCCATGAGCAAAGAAGCTCCTTTTCTCACAGATGTTCAGTCGGGGGCATGGGGTTAGAACCTTACGAAGGCAGGGCACTCCAGCATAGGGCAAGCTGACATTTTGTGAGAGCTGGGTGTGTGTGTGCTTGCATATGTAGTAATGTACTGCATATTGAGAATGCAGGTATGTGTGTGTGTGCGCTATGAGATCGCGCAGGGAATTGTGTGTGGGTCTGCAGCAAGCGAGGCACTTGCTCGAAAAGTCTGTTAAGGCTATACGGGGGACCTTTGTGTGTGTATCTGTGCAGAAAGGCACAGGCGGTCATAGAAACTTCCCAAGAGGAGGGAGCAGGGCTGGGAGGGTGGAGGTGGAGGGGGATGAAGGTGGGGGTGGGAGGGTGAGAGCCAGAAATGTTAAGCTTTTTAAATAGGGCCCTACATTCATGAAACAACAAAAATCAATCGAATAATATTCTCTGGGAAATATCAATAACTTGGGGGGGGGGTGGGTCTCATCAAGGCGGGTGGGTTTGGGGGGGGAGGGGGGTGACCACCGCCTCGGCCCCACTCTTGGCTGGACGCTGCATCAGCGGAGCTCGCTTGTATGAAGGCATCATCATTCCACGGGCGTGTTTCTCACAATCACAATTTCTATTGAGGCTGGAGGAGGAATCCCATGAGTTATTGAGCTCTTTTTTCCCCACAGATGTCCAGTAGGGGCGGGTCGGCAAGTGACAACAACAAACAATACTCTTAATGGCTGGAAATTCCACGTTGCTATGACGGGGCTCTCGGTGTTGAGAACGACGGCCCCTGTAACATCTTCTATGTATCTGTGTCCTCGGCTCGCAGGTGACTTGCAGTAGTCACAGCCATATCTAGATGGTATACTGAATGTGGTGTGCCGTGTGAAAACATATTTTCCGACTCGTTGGAAGGCTGGAGTAGGCGGCACGTGATCAGCAGCCACATCCATAGCGATGTGGTATACTGGATGCGGTGTTCCGGGCTGGAAGGCATTTTCCGGGTTGTTAGTAAACTTCAATTGGTGACACGTGACTGGCAGTAACCACGTGGATATCGAGAGGAGGTATACTGGATGTGCTGTGCCGGGTGTGGCTGAAATAAAATCTCCGGTACGATTGTCAAACATTGTTTGGCTCCCTTGTCTACAATCACGTCGTGAGATGTGGCAAATCTGTGTCACAGGAGGGGTTAGTTGGGGTGTACTGTGGGGCGTGGGGTTGGGGGGCACTGGGGGAGGGAGGGGGGAGGGAGGGATGACGGGTATCTTTTTTAGGGGTTGGAACAGTGATCGTGCACATGTCGCGCCTTGTGTAGACAATAAAACAAACCAAGACTGTTCTCGTTTTCTATGTTCAAATAAAAGTTCTGGATGCTTGAAGCCAAGCCTTGCCTTGTCGCTGCTGCTGCTGCTGCTGCTGCCATGATGATGCTGATGACGATCGCCGCTTGTTGCAGAGGTCCTCGGCTCGCCTGCTTCACAGAGAACCTTAAAGAGCCCGTGACGTGAATCGAATAGGAAGAGTGGCAAGCGGGTGGGTGGGTGGATGAGTGGGTGGGTGGGTGAGTCGGTGAATCGGTGGGTGTGTGAGTGGGTGAAGAGGTGGGTGTGTGAGTGGGTGAATCGGTGGGTGTGTGAGTGGGTGAAAAGGTGGGTGGGTATGTGAGTAGGTGGGTGGGTGTGTGAGTGGGTGAATAGGTGGGTGGGTGGGTGGGTGGATGGGTTGGGTGGATGAGTGGTTGGATGAATGGTTGGATAAGTGGATGGGTAAGTGGGTGGGTGACTGCGTGGGTGAGGGAGTGGATGGGTGGCTAAGTGGGTGTGTGGCTCGGTGAGTGGGTGAATGGGTGGGCGAGTAGATGAATGAGTGAGCGGCTGGGTGGGTGATGGGGTGGTTATTACTGCGGGTGAATATTAACCATCAAACACTGCGCGCCGTCTGCGTCACAGGCATAACGGTCCCTTGCCAAATATTACCCACAAATCACTTAATTGGATAAAACAATTTTGGTGACATATCCTCCATGCTGGCAGACTATACCCGTCTGTGAAACACGGAGCCCTCCTTCGTGGATAGCCTTGCAGAATACCAAATGTATCTTTGACTTCATGGTCATTATTATTATTGTTTTGGAGCTCATCTCTTCCCGAGCCCCACGCTTTGTGAGATGCGCCTGGCGGCTCGTTGTGCGACTCTGCTCGGAGGTCGTCACGCGGCTCAGTGGGGCGACTCCTCGTGGCCACGTCGGCGACAATGAGCCAGCACCGCTCAGAATCCTGGGTCGCAATAAGGTTCCCACCGCAAGAAGCCAGGTTGCATGCACACTATGTTTGGTGGACTTCTTTTGCACCGCACGTATTCAACCGCACTCATCGGAGGTGCTTGAGTGTAACGAGTCGATCTCAGCCAGGTCGCCAATGACTCACGCAGAGACCCAAAGACGCACAGACTCAAAGACTCACACAAAGGCCCAACAACCTACATAGAGACCCAATGAATAACAGAGACCCAATGACTCACATACAGATCATAGACTCACATAGAGACCACAGACTCACATAGAGACCCAAAGACGCACAGACTCAAAGACTCACACAAAGGCCCAATAACCTACATAGAGACCCAATGACTCACAGAGACCCAATGACTCACAGAGACCCAATGACTCACAGAGACCCAATGACTCACATCAAAGTTCAAAGTTAATTTATTAGGTATAGCCCTGTGAGCCACTCGGCTCTTGAAAAAACAAAAAACATGAACAAGAAAACATCTTAAAGTGACTATGTGCCAACAGAAAAACCAAGAAAAGACAGCAAAATATTGCAGAAAAATCACCGTACACCAACCCTGTGCAAATATCCCAGTGGGATGCAAGTCAAACAACAACAACCACAAGACAACTTAGATTAAGGCCATCAGTCTAACTCTATACTACAACAAACAAACATGGCCAAACCAAAAAACTTTTCGAAAATCACCAAAATAAAGCCATAAAAGCAATGAAACAGTGGTCATAGGAACTGTGACCGAATTTTCACAAAAAACGACGTAAACAACATGTACCACCAAAACCCTGTAGCCATAGCTGGCTGCATGAGTCACTCCACAACAGTAGGAGCATCAGTCGGAGTATCAAAATTTTTCAATGCACGTTTAAGATCAGCACACTAAATCAAAACACAGATCATACTTTGTAGCGATCATCCGGAGCGAAACATTGGATTTTAAGCCACTAAATTGCAGTGGCAGTTAGGGGTGTACAACTCCTCTTGAGCAGTTTTGAGTGAAGATCTCATAGGTAGTGATTCATACAGATCATAGACTCACATACAGACCATAGACTCGCACAGAGACCAAAGACTCACAAAGACCCAATAACCTACATAGAGACCCAATGACTCACATAGATCCAATGACTCGCATAGAGACCATAGACTCACACAGTGACCCAGACTCATAGAGACCATAGACTTACATAAAGATACAGTGATTTACACAGAGACTCATAGACTCACACAGAGACCCAATGATCACACAGAGACCATAAACTCACACAGACCGAGTTGTGAATAAACTGGGTTCTCCAGCGCAGTGCTTCAATCGTCTCCGTCTGATAATCTCCACGTTTAAATGGTGTCACTTAATTCGCCTGATTCCAGCTCTGATGACTGAAGCGATGCGAGTTTGGCTTGCGGCAATTGCTCTATTGCAAGTGGGTATAAACGTCGTGCTCCTAATGTGACTAGACATTATCATCTTCCGCAGGGTGATGCACTGCTTTCTTTAACTCGACCCACCCTGCCCCCACCCACCCCCACTCTGGGCAATGTCGTTATCTATTTGCAGCGTGAATATCTCGAGAGAGAGATAAAAAATTAACCCGTAAAAACAAAGTCTTTCACTATAAATCCTTTATATGCGTGGCGGCTAGAGTCCTCTCGTCCTCTGGCTTGAGATGGCTGCCACCTATGGGTCAGATGATTGTCTGCCAGTATTAAGAAATTGGTAATTAAATATTTAATTTGTTTTCCCTAAACAGTGTAAAATTTTGGAGAAAAAAAATTCACGAACATTAATTGTCTCGCACAACGAGTCTGTGTGCAAAATGTCAGCTCAATTGGATCACGGGAAGTGGGTTAAAAAACGACCGAAAGATTTGCACGGTCGTAAGCAAGCAAGCAAGCACGCAAGCACGCAAGCAAGCAAGCAAGCGAACTTAATATAAAGGATTTAATAAAGGATTTAAAAAGACCTCACACCGATTAATTATAAGCGCGCCTTGATTCTAATTTCACATTTTATGGGGCGCCCAACTCCCCAGACCATGCCCCCAAGCCCTGCCTGCTGACGAGGAGTGGAGGGGCAGGGAGAGACTTCCTGGAGCTTGGCACCGCACAACTCCCTCGGTTGCAACCAAGCCCCGATTATAGCCAACGGAACGAACACATCACGGAATTTGAACGTCATTTCTAACGCGACATTATGATTCGTAACTGATTTTTTAGTTCGGAGTAAAAATAAAACCGAGGGTATTGTGTCGTGCACCCTCTGCCACCCGACGCAGCCAAACAAATGGAGTTGCCACGCGATGAACAATACGTGAACAATTTATGATTTGCTTGGTTCAGCACCGCCGACGGTGCCGGACAGCGATCCGCGCACATTTATATCAACTTGGTACGGACAATAAAAATGAATATAATAATTCTGATTTAAAACCCCCAACAAGGCACTTTGTCGGAATATAAGCGCGAGTGGGATCAGCAGAGCGGGGAAAAGTAAACTTCACGCTCGATGTAGTTTAATGCGAGGTTCGTGTTAACGGCCGCAGCGAGCGAGCGAGCGCCGATCATCGAGCCCCCCAATCCCCTCTGGCACCACAAGCCGCGCCCCCCACGACCCCAGCACGGTGAATTTCCCGCCGCGAGCCCTACTTGCATTCATTAAACACGATGTTCCCTCCGCCGGATAGCAGCATCGTGAGCGGCGGCGCTAAATATAGTCACGGGCGATGTGTGTTTCGCCCCGCGCCTCCGAGATTGAATTCGCATAACCGCGGTTATTAAGCGCCGCGCAGCGCTGCGCCATGGGGCCGGCTGGCCGGGTTCAGTGCCTGGTCGCGTGCACGGCAGAAAAAAGGTGCCACCGACGCGCAAAGACAAAGGGCACCCGGCGTAGCCTTGAACAGACCTTTGGGGGCAAGCGCTGTTAGCTGAGCACCAATCAAGGCCGGCGTAGAACGCGAAGTGGGGTGGGTGGCCAGCACCGCGCACGCCTGGCCGTGTTAATCTCCCCAGTGGCCATTGACGTAAAATTTGTGATGCGAAAATAATCCTGAGGTATAACGTCGCCTTAAGTTCACGATGATGCACGGTGCCAACTAGGAGACAATATCACTTCAGACGTTTCATGCAACTGACTAACGGCTTCGTAGCGCAAGTGCGCTAACCAGTGCGCCGCCGCTCCATAAAGACAGATACCCCGTGTAGCCTCAAAAGGCTGTTGGGGCAAGTGCTGTTAGCGAGCACCTTCCAAGACCCGCACGGCAGGGCACACGAGCGGGTGGGTGGCCAGCACCGCGCCCGGCCGCCTTTGTCTCCCCAGTGCTGATGTTCACACACCGCACCAGCTACCCATTTAAGCCTGAGTCGACCTAGACCTCGGCTGAGTCGACCCACGTAAACACAAAGACATGGTCACACACACACGTGCCCACACGCACACATGTACATACGCACGCACATAAGCACGTGCACACACGCGCACACACACATGCACGTACACACACACACGCGCCCACACGCACACGCACGTACACACACACGCATGTACACACACACACGTACACACACGCACGTGCACGCACACGCACATGATGGGGGGGGGGGGGGGCACGGTCAGAAACGCGCCGGCCACCGTTGCCTCCGCTGCTCCGAAGGTGTTAACACATCGCACCAGGTACTCGTTTGAGGCTGAGCCGACCTAGGGGGAAACACCACGGCCAGCTTAGATAATCGCCACTGCCGTTGGCCATGGTCGGGAAGCGAACTCGAGTCGCTGCCACCCACGCCAGCGACCGTCGGTGCAGTGGCACTGACGAAGGCCGCCCCCCACGGCGCACGAGGGCGTGGGTGGCCAGCACCGCGCCCGGCCGCCTTTGTCTCCCCGCGGTGTGTGACAGGCGACACGTGCACGCACGCGCGCGCGGTAGGAACACTCAAACATTGCTGATGCTCGATGAATACCAATCGCGTTGGCCTAACACCTGTTACATCCCCCCACCCCGACTCCACCACAGCGCACCCCAGAGGTCGCAAACGGGTTTTGATTCCTTACCCGTACCCGTACCCGGCCGCACCAGGGTCGCAAACGGCTACCTGTACCCGTACCTGGCCGGGTACGGATAGCCGGGTATCGGGTAGGGTACGGGTATCGGGTACCCGGTTGCGACCTCTGCTTTGTGTGTGCGAGCATTTGCATATGTCTGCCTAAGCACGTGGGCTGGCGTGTTTGCGTGCATGCACGTGTGTATGTGTGTCATGCATGTGTGTATGTGTGTCATGCGTGTGTATGTGTGTGTCATGCGTGTGTATGTGCGTGTCATGCGTGTATATATGTGTGTATCATGCGTGTGTATATGTTGTGTCCTATAACTAACCACACGGAGACTTCTTGAAGGCAACGCGTTTTATTATATCAACTCTCTCTCTCTCGTTACTCACTACTGCACTATACTACACGGCGGGTTACGCTACACGGCGGAAGACTGGACCGCTTCAACCCCGGCTTAGCGAGAGCCGCGGTTGAGGGTCCCCGTGGTCACTTGGTCCAGTCTCCAGGTCTTCAGATGTCTTCAGGCTTCAGTTGGCGAGTACTGCCCTGACCGTCCCGAGGGTTGGCCTTTTATCCCCAAGTCAGGGTCACCCCTCCCCTCATGACCCCCCCCCCCTCTAGAACCTTCTAGAAGGTCTCATCTTATGGGGCCTTAGGAAGTGGTGGGGGGCCATTATCCCCCTCAGCCCCCAGCCCCTGGGGGGTCTGGGGTGTCAACCCCTGGTCACGGAGGGGCGGGGGTTTGACCCTCGGTTAACCCCTACACACCCAGCTCTCTCTCGGCTGCCCCCTGACGGCCTGTGAGCGTGGTGGCAGCTCAGCTGCCTACAGCGCCTTATTATGGCGCACCCCCCCCCCCTCCGTAGCACCCAGCCGTCTCGGCTGGCAACAATTAGAAAGCAACAATTAACAAAAGGGAAGAAAAAGAAAATACGCGAGCCTCAACAGGAAAAGAAAAGAGTAAGCAACCATAAATACCCTAACCCACCTGTACAAACCTACACTATATACAAGCGTGAATCATGAAGGGGTGGAGCAGTGGTGCATGAATAACGACCCCCGGCTCACTGCACAATGTACCCCACACGAGTGCAATAAATGTCAAGGGCAACGTGTGCCCGATTCAGTGTGGGGTGGGTGTGTGTGGGACGCGTGAGCGAGTCGGGGTAAATGAAAATCTGTCCTCATGGCCGCCTTCGAGTGCGACCCCCTCAAGGCGATGGGACCTGCGGGTGTGGGCGATGGCGACACGTCAGGGGGTCGTTCGGGATGGGTGTCCGGGGGTGCGGGGGAGCTCCTCTTGGCTTACTTTTTGGTTCTTTCGTTAAAGTGACGTATCAAGAGAAAATAACAAATTAAATACTAGCATACGACGTTTCAATTGCAACACAAGCAATCATCATCAGGTATAAATGAAATAGAAACACAAATCTAGTACACTTAGAAATGTAATGTAATACAACGGAGAGTCGGATAACATAACAGTCAACACCCTACCTGGTTGATTACGTTCTTCCTGAGAATGCTAAATTTGAGAGAGAGATAAAACACAGAACCAGAGACACACAGACAGACATATAAGTAGAGACAGATATCACAGAGATAAATAGAGAGAGACGTACATAGGCACACAGAGAAACTACGTCTCTGTGTCGAGGCGTTAAATAGAGAGAGGGGGCGGGGGCGGAGAGAGAGGGAGGGGTTAGATAAATTAGCATGTCAATGAGTGGCACGCTGATTCGGTGGAGCCGATGTCAATGGCGCCTGCGCAGGGCAATTGTAGCTCTGCATCAGCAGGCACGAAGCTCGGCTCGTCGGACACCTCACACAACCGGCTCAGACCAAGGGGGGATGAAACAGGAGCGCGTGACACAAAGAACGGCTCAGACGCGACGGATGCACATATCAGCTGTGGCGACCCCACCGAATCTGCACGCATTGGGGCCGGACCACACGCACCACGTCAACGGGCCCCCGCCACAGTTGAGCTAATTTAGGGGACGTCCCCACGGGGACCTGCGGGCAGTGAAGCCACGCTTTATCGCCCGAACACCAATTGTGGTCGGATATGCGGGAGGTCTGCAGGCGTTCGCTGGCGTGCTGTCTAGCCTCAGAATTGATCCTAGCCGCCTCTCGCGCCTCGGTCAGCATCTCGATATTAAAGCGAAGCATGTCGTGGAAAGTGGCAGGCTGTTTAGGCGGAGTAATACCCAGTTGTATGTCGACAGGGGGTTCGTACTCCCTGCCGTACATAAGATCGAAGGGCGAGTAGTCAGTTGGCGCATGGGGGCCTAGCGGTAAGCGGCCAGCACGCCCGAAACGCACAAGTCCCAATCCTGCTGGGACTCGCTCACCTGGTGGCTAAGCATCGTCGTCAGCGTTCGGTTGAACCTTTCCACCATGCCATCTGTTTGCGGATGGTATGGGGACGTACACACTTTAGAAGTGCCAAGCAGGGTGCATACATCACGGAGCAACTTGGACGAAAAATGTTTCCCTTGATCGGTAAGAAGTCGTTCCGGCGCTCCCTTGTCCATGACGTACCCATTAAGGAATGCGTCTGTGATGGCCGCTGTAGACCGGTTGGGAAGAGGCCAGGCCATGGGCCAACGTGTAAAATACTCCGTTCCAACCAACAGGAACCGATTCTTGCGAGGGGTGGCTGGGAAGGGCCCTAAGATGTCAAGAGCGACCTGCTCATTGACCCGCGAAACCCTTATTGATTGCAAGGGCGGGCAACAGGGCTTCAGCGGGCGTTTTCGATGTGCGCACTGCACGCATCCCTTAACTAGCTCGCCGGGTATACAAGATGGATTTAAACACGAACTATTATATTATTTTACCAAGTAAGGTATGAATGAGCTGCTATATAGTGGCTCTTTTTCACAAGCGCCCTGCCCATCACAAATGTGGGTCTATGTGTAAGTCTCCTCGTCTCTATGTGAGTTCACGGGTCTCTTTGTGAGTCTACGCTTCTTTTTGTGAGTCTGTGGGTCTCTGTTTGAGTCGATGGGTCTCTGTGTGAGGAGTCTATGGGCTGAGTGAGTGTCAAGGTCTCTGTGTGAGTCTGTGGGTCTATCTGTGAGTTTGTGAGTCTATGTGTGATGAATATATAGGTCTCCGTTTGAGTCTATGGGTTTTGAGGGTATGGATCTCTGTGTGCTTCTATGGGTCTTTGTGAGTCTGCGGGTCCCTGAGTGAGTCTGTGCGTCTATGTGTGAGTCTGTGGGTCTCTATGTGAGGCTATGAATCTCTGTGTGAGTCGATGGGTCTGTGTGAGTGTACTCATCTCTATGTAAGTCTATGGGTCTTTTTGTGAGTTTATGTGTCTCTTTTGAGGAGTCCAGCGAAAAGCTCCTACTCCTGGCCACGTAGTTTTACCAGGGCCTGCCCACAATCATGAAGGTCCTTAATAATGGACTTCAAAAGCACGAAGAACAACCCAGAGCCCAGGCCTACTGATAGTATCATAGGCCTTGACCAGGTCAATTAAGGAGAGATGTAGGTTTTGTTGGAATTCCCTACACCTCTGTTGTAGCAAACGGACAAAATATGGCATCTGTGCAGGACCGCTCTTTCCTGAAAACACATTGGGCTCCACAAGCCTCACCTCAGCATGGCTGGCTAGGGGATGTTGATTAATCCTTTCCAGGACATTTCCCGCAGCACTGAGGATGGAATTGCCCCTGTAAGGCATCCTTCCAACCCTGCAGAACCCGTCTGGTGGTCCAGACTGTTATTATGATGTCATGTAGGTCAGTTTGCTCACAAACGCCACCATCCCTCAGCATTTCGCTTGGGAAATCATCTCTGCCCGGTGCTGTTCTTGTTCTGAGATTTCGTATCACCTTCTATACTTCCTCAATAGATAGCACCTTAGCCAGCCACTCACAGGAGATGGCTTCTTCTATACTCTTTAGTCATTTCGGTAAAGTCACGTAGGTGGAAATAGAACAAAATAAATCACGACGTTTAGATCGCAACACAAGCTTGTGATTTTACCGAAAAAACCAAACAGTATGGATTCCTGCAGTAACGAAAGCTTCAAATTAAATTGACTTCTTCTTCCAATATATGAGGCACGACAGCCTCAGCAGGGTCATCCATATTTTTCCCCATAATGTTTTCCACGCTAATGGATTTCCCCTCCTCTAAGACTTCACAGAAATGTTCAGCACATCTACAAACCTGTTCCTGGGGGTCGTAGATCATATCACCGTTTTTCCCTGTTGTATATATTGTGATTTTAAAAATTATTTAATATAATAAAGGTAAAATAATGAAATAAAAATGCACTATTGGCTCTCTCGTTGTCTAGGGGTATGTATCACCAATCGTGATAATATCAATGATTCTCGCTTTAACATGAATGGTTCTCGCTTTAAAAATTGCATGTGCAATTGTGTCAGGTCTCGAGATTTAGATCTCACCGCAGGATACAGTTCGTTATTACGACAATGATGCACGAGTTTATGAAAGAAGCACACAGAAACCTGTTTTTAATCTAAGCAACTTTAATCTCAACTTCCAATAACATCTTATAATTAGAACACCAACAACAGTGTCCATGCAAGATTAGTGTAGCAGCGCCGACTGGCGACTAGAAGTAGCAATTACGGGTGTACCCACCCAAGGGGAAGAACTTGGGCAAGGGTCATGGTAGGGATAAGAACTGGGCCAAAGGTCATGGAATGGATCCATCTTTGAGCTCCCAGAACCAGCTAGAAGGTTCGAGAAGGGGGGCGTGGCCAGGGTGGGACCAGATCCCACTGGAAGGATGAAAGGGGTGCGAGAGAGAGAGTTCGGTGGCTGTCCGTGGGAATCAAGGTCGTCTCGCCGTGGAAGTCGTCCTCATCGTCGCCATCGCTGCTGCCATGCTTGTCATCGTCCGACGCCGCCACTGCTGGATAGTCAGCCAGCTATCCAGTCAGTTAGCGTCGTCGAGCTCGGTGGTCAGGTCAAATTTCCCACACTAACACAGCCACCTCGCACGGCGAGCTCGACATTGCTGCTCTGCGATCTGCCATTAACATGATAATCTCTCACATTAACATGCTAATATCTCACATTAACATAGCCACCTCCACGCCCTCGTCGTGGAGGCCACTGTCCAGTTACATTAACATCACGAGCCCTGCCCACTTTGTTTATGACCCTTGGGATACACCATTTTTAAACCTTTAAAACAGTCTGCCTTAGCAGCTTTCCCCCTCTTTTCTCCTCCTGATGACGATTGCTTGTGTTGTGATCGAGACGTAGTTTTTTCTTTAAACCTATCTTCGTGATTTTACCGAAAGACCGAAGAATATGAATTCCTGCAGTCACGAAAGCTTTAAGTCAAGATTTATGCCAAATAGTCATTATAAAAACCTTTTGCTCCTGGGCTGCACCATCATATAACAGCACATTCTATCACTAAACTAACGTTTAATACCATAATGTTGGAAAATATTCCTACGCGGTGGTGGTCAATTCAAACATTACAACTTTTCAAGCAAAGGCTTGTGAGTAAGTACCTCTACGATGCCTGTCTCCCTTGTGTTAGGGACGCTAGCGAAGCAGTAGGGGGTGCTCATTTTGCCTTTGTTGTTTGAAGGGAGGAGTTCCCAGGCCTCCGTTACTGTGTTTTTTTAGAACGCGCTAAATCCAGATATGTAAAAAACTAAATATTACATAAAAAATAGGCGATATGATTCTTCATCGAATTTTTTGAAATGGCATATATACAATACCCCTAATGATGTTCGTCCACTTCACAAATGGGGCCCTAAAGATAATCTAAATAACTACCGACTTATCTCATTTTTGTCTCCGTTGATGAGAATTTTAGTAACTACCAAATTAGCAGTTTCCTGTCCGACAACAATCTATGACATCTAAAACAATCTGGGTTCCGAAAAAAATACAGTACCACATCTGCTGCACTAGACTCTCTGAATCACATTTACAGTAGCCTTGATAATGAGCAGTAATGCGCCATTTTTATCTTGACTTGTCCAAAGCCTTTGATACAGTAGACCACAACATCCTGCTGAGTAAACTAAGTTGTCTCGGTTTCTCCAAACACGCAGTAGAATGGTTAAAAATGTACCTCTTTTCTCGCACCCAAACTGTATGCACAGATGGTTGGAGGTCAAACAGTGTTAAGATAACAAAAGGGGTTCCACAGGGTTCCATCCTCGGCCCCCTCTTGTTCTATGTTTACGTAAATGACTTGGACACTGACCTGGATCATTCCAGGGTAAATCTTTTTTGCAGATGACACAATACTGATTACTGCCGGCTGCTCTCCGGATGACGTGATTGATTGCTAAGCTCCAGGGTGATTTCAACAAAATACATCAGCTAGTTGCTCTTAAACTAGTCCGGAATACCTCCAAAACCAAGGTGCTATGCTTCTCACCAGGACGAAAGCAGGAAGTTATTTTCCACAATTACATTACTTAAATAATTATCAAATAAAGCAAGTCAAGATCTATAAGTATATTGGGGTCATCCTGGATTCGAAACTGAATTTAGAATATCACATTGATTATATTGGTAAAAGACAAAAATAAAAATTGGTTTTCTGTATCGACAGAAGCACTGCTTCCCCCCTATGTTCCGTTTGGAATTTTTAAAAGCTACCATATTGCTTCTACATGATACTGTGATATTGTACATAATCAGCCCCAAGTACTGTACTGAAAAAGATTAAACAGTGATTTGTGAACGGGTATTACTGAGGCAGAATCCATCTCCTCAGTAACCCGTGACCAACACCCATCTTTGCAGCTGTGTATGGATCTCCAAATATCTGAGAGAAGGCTGCGGTAAGCCTCCTCATTCTCTGACATGGGATGCTGTAGACCGTGAAAGGGGACATGTTGCTTTTTCTCAGCCAGCCTGAACACCTCCTCTGTCTGCCAGGGTCTCTGGGGAGATTTGGACAGTGCACCCAAAGCAGCCATTGCCACAGTCCTATAACTCGCCCATTTCCCCTCGACATCAGGAATGGTGGAAGATGCAAACCCCAGCTGCAAGTGATCATGAAATTCTCGCTTGCAACTTTCATTAGCAAGCTGAGACCAGGCCGCTGTGTATTCGAATAGGGTCCTGGATGCACACCCAAGAATGGCATGCGCATCTTAGAGATGATAAGCCGATGGTGAGTGGGCAGATCAGCTCTATGGTAGGGCCTGGTGTCAAGGACATAGGCCCGTATACACTTTTCCATCATTACGTAGTCCAGATGTTCTTGTTTGGACCCGGCATGCATCCATGATGTTGTGTGGATGCACCAATGCTGGAACAGTGTGTTTGTAATTACAAGCCCATGGGCTGCACACAAATCTGGCAGCCTCCAACCGTTGTTTTTGAGCTGATCTGCCCGAAGCCTTCCAATTACTCCAGACTAGGTGCCAGCATCATGACCCACTCGGGACTCAAAGCCACCCAACAAGATTACTATATCTCGAAGGGCCACTTTAGCTAGCACCTGTGACAGGAGGTCATAAAAGGCATCTGATTTATCGGCCTTGCCTGCATCCCTCCACTTATGTTCATCTTCGGTGGGGGCATAAATAACCACGACCTCCATACCTCACCTTTGATTGAATGGAAGGCGAGCCCACAGTAGCCTGGGTCTTCTAATTTCAAACACCTCACCGCTATGCTCCCATATCCCCTTCATTATTTTGTTCAGAAGGAAATACACTCCCTATTGTTTGGCAGTCTTATGCCCCGAGTAGAGCACTATCCACCCCTCATTGTGGCTGGAGCCAGTCCACCGGACCTGCTGAATGCCGCAGAGATCCAGCCGGTACCAGTCCAGCTCCTGACAGAGGAGTGGCAGTCTCTCCTCCGCAGTGAGCGTTCTAACATTCCACGTGGCCACTCGCAATGGCTTCTTGCTGTCTCTGGAGGAACCCCAATTGTAATGATTCAGTCCCTTGGCTACTTTAAATGGGGTTTATCCAGGAGACGTCACAGAAGCCTGTCCCCGCGGGGCCTGCGGCACAAGTTTAGTTAGATTTTTTACATGTATATTAGTGGTATTTGTATTGGAGGTGGAGGGTTTACCAGACCCTCAAACACGTCCAGAGCCCTGGTATTGCCGCTATGGTGGCTATAACCACCATGAACGGGTATTGCCGATTTTGTAATTGGCCTTTCCTGGATGGCATTGCTCACATCCACCACAGCATTACCATCCGGCCCTAGTGAGGAGATAGGTGGTTGTTTTTGCTGGACACTTGAACACGCACACACATAGAATTAAATCAACACGCACACACACACGTGCACACACATGGACACGGAGACATGCACATGTGAACAAAGAAACACATACAGATACATACACATGAACATATATAGATACACACACAACACATGAACAGGCACATGTATATTAACATTCACATATATACACATGGACACGCAGACAGAAACGCACACATGAACAGAGACACACAATGACAAATCAATCTAAGGAGTTCACCCCCATCGGTGGCTCTGATGTCAGAAGAAAACATTCATTCCACGTGTGCTGTTGTTGAAGCTGGTAATTGAGTGAATCCCCAAAACAGGATTGGATATTTTTTAGAAAGTAAGAGATTCTAGGCCGATAAAAGAAAGAAACACACCGAGGTCATAAATAATTCAGTCAGGAGCTGCTGCTGCTACTCCCCTGCATGGGGTATAAGGCAACGTTATGCGACGCATCGGAGAGAGAGGACAGGTTTCATACACATGTAATGCGAGCGGAAATGGGGTTGCTGCTGGGCTCTTGCCCAATCACACGGCCCGGTATGGGGGGGCGTGTGGGAGGAGCCGCCGTTCACCTCGGCTCCAATGGGAAGCGAGGTGAATGGAGGTGGAGCCAGCAGGGCAGTATGGGAAGGCCGGATCTGACGATCCGGAAGGGGAAGAGTCAGGGTCACGTGGGAGAGACGATATAGAGGGGAGCCCGGAAGTGATCGGGGCCAGTTGATGGAGTGAAGAAGCGGGACCACGTTGGGTGGCCGCCGCGCCATCAGCCACGTGGCTGATGGGGCTTCGGCACACCGTCGGCCAGCGGTGTGCGGAGCGGGAGAAGGAGCTGACCGAGGAGCGTATGGGGGCACGCGAGAGGAGTAACGGGAGAGCGCGTGCGGGGCGCGCGCGAGAAGGAGCTGACGGAGGAGCGTGCATGGCACGCAAGAGGAGCGTGCGTGGCACGCGAGAGGAGCGTGCGGGGCACGCGAGAGGAGACGCTGGTCCCTTGTCAGAAACCAGCGGGGTGTGAGGACGAGTGGAGGAGCTAACGGAGGCGTGTGTGTGGCACGCGAGAGGGAGGGTGCGCGGGGCACGCGCGAGTCGACGCTGGTCCGTGGAGGAGACCAGTGGGGTGCGGAGAAGAACCTGAATAAAAGAAAAGCGGAGACCAACAGTGCCTGACGGAGTCTTTTATTACACACACACAGATACCCATATACTCAGATACTCAGACTCATACAGAGACCTATAGACTCACAAAGAGACCCATAAACTCACGCAGAAAGTCAAAGACACGCATTGAAGCCCCTAAACTCATATAGAGACCCATAGACTCACACAGAGACCCATAGATTCACACAGATGCAAAAAACTCACACAGAGACCCATAAACTCACACGATGAACTATAGACTCACGCAGAGACTCATAGGCTCACACAAACTCAAAGACTAACATAGAAGCCCATAAACTAACATATAGACACAGACTCAGACAAAGACACGGAAACTCACACAGAGATACATAGTTTATTGTCCTTCTCCCGCACCTCCGGTTATATATGTAGTTATAGCCTACATATTGTATATACGGGGGTTAAAAAAGCATGCGTAGCTATTTGAGTAAACGTGAGTCGTAACTTGCAAAGCAATCCCACCAACGTTGAAATAGCGAATCGGTCGTTGCGCCACCTGGGAGCGTGTTGCATGCGCTGGGACTTAGTGCAGCAGTCTTTAACTCACGATGTGAGAGAAAGAGAGCATCTCTCTATCTCCAGTGCTCCTGTATTTAAGACCCCGTGGGCTGAACACAACATCCGGCTGTGGTGGTTCACCGGGCTGCAATGCGGACTTGGATTCTGACGCCTAAACGCTCAACTCCGGTCCTTTAACTGGACGGTGTCCTGTGCTTTATGAATGTCAATTTAACCCAAAGTAGCAGTAGGCTGTCGCCACCAATATTATTGATGATAGATTTTTTTATTGGAGAAAAATGGCGTAAGTATAAGTTAACCCGACATAGCCCATTCAGTAAAGGGTTGTCACGTAAACAAAAGGTGGCCAATTAAGCTTGATTTGAAGCTTTCGTGACTGCAGGAATCCATACTCTTTGGTTATTTCGGTAAAGTCACGTAGTTAGAAATTAACTCAAATAAAAACAATCACGATCGAAACGTCGTGATTTGTTTTATTTTATTTCTAACTACGTAACTTTGCCGAAATAACCAAAGAGCGTGGCCAATTAGTTTCTACTTCAGCACTAACCGGTTGTGTGTTGCTTGAGAAAATCTATTGCAACATTAACAATTTTTTATTACCATGACGTTTCGCTAACACCTTACGCCAACCATCATCATCATCATCGGGCGACTGACAGAATGTGAAGAGATATCTACCTTACTTCCGGTCTTAAATAGAGAAACGTGGCGTCATCACTGTGAGCCAATCAGAGAGCAGAGGGTGATTATTGTAATCCTGTAACAATGGATTATGTTAATCTTGAACAGATGGCTTAATCACAGTTAATCAGTATTGTGATGCCTTTACAAGGCATACAATTGTACGGTGTATTACTTAATAATAAGCTTCCAAGCAGTGCTAAGCCTGAATCAGTCAGAACGGTTAAAGTTATTTTTATTTCTCTCAAATTCAATGCCTTCTCGAATTAGTCTTGGCCAAATGATAATTAGTGTTACACAACCAAAGCAACGTTATCAAAATCAATTTAATGCCCTTGTTGGCATGCTTGTTCTGCACATGCCAACAGTTGTGTTTGCAAGTACTTAATATTTCTTCAGTGTTATTTTAGTCTCATATAAAAAAACATAGTAATGTTTGTAATGTTTTTTCAACCTATCTAACGTACTTTACTGAAAGACCCAAAGAATATGAATTGCTGCAGTCACGAAAGTTTTTTTCAATCTCAAACAAATGTTTTGTACCGTCTGTCCAACAAAGCATTTAACTACGAGTGCAATTAATCCGGTACACACCTTCTGTTGATAACTTCGGGCAGCTCCTCTTTAGTCGGGGAATCTAGTTTTTGTATGTTTCACCATCGTGGTCATCATCAGCGCGTGTGAGTTCATTGTGAGTGAGTGAGCGAGTGGAGTGGAGTTTTGTCTATTCTGTGTTAAGTCGGTGAACTGCAGGGTTGTATAGACGCGTGCTATTACTGTCGCTGAGAGTTTGAAGAGTTGGTTGTACTTGATTGTTAATGAATTATTATCCACCACAGTTGGTTCACGTTCTTGTGCATAACGAACCAAGGCACAGTTACTACATTCCAAATCTTGTTAAGATTCTCAGTATTCCAAATCGAGTTATTGTCCTTCTTTCTGTTGCCATCAAAGCACATTTAAAAATTTGTGTTGGTGTCCGATTAAAAATATTGAGGGAATTGCAGAAAATGGATCCGAACTCTTCTCTCTCCCAGGTTAGCAATGAGCAACCCTCAAAGCTATCAGCTGGAATTGGAATATTTCTCCCTTCACTGCTGATGCCGGATGGGAAAATTGGTGGGGTTTCAGGACTTTCTCAGTTGGTGCAAGCGGCTATGTCTCTCTGCATTGTCTAACCGATTCATAATCGCCCAGACACCCTGGCTGGCAAGGAGAGAGGTGGCTGAGAAAAAGTGCCGGGCCTATTTTTCCTCTGGTGAGAACATCTCACATCCCAAAATTAGTTGTCATTACCACAGCTTTGGGAATATTTGCAGATTTTTGTTGAGCATTTTTCTGAGATGTTGCCCAAAAGCTTTGTTTAAACTGGAGGGGAGGGTGCATGCGTGTGCATGTGAATGTGTTCTTGATCTGTTTTCCCACATACGCCGATGAAAAAAATTGATTCAATCGGGGTACAGGAAATAGCCGCTGAACACCGAGTCTCTATGCACGCCGAAGTGAAAATGAATGTACGGAGCCTCCATCTCCAGCCACACCTCGTCCCCAGCTTTGAGACTCAGCACGACGCTGCCACTTATTGCGTTGTATTTCTCACCGCACACCTTAGAGATGACGTTCCCGTTTTTCATTATCATAATCACGAGGTGCTTTTCACCGGGGTGCGTGTACAGCGTGAAATAGTAGACGCCTGGATGGGCGCAGGTGAACTTCCCCGTGCCGGGGTTGTAGTGGCCCTGCGGGTTGGTGATGATGACGTTGAACGTCACGGGGGAGCCGGCCGCCGGCGTGTAGGCGCCGACCTTCGCAGAGAAGGCCGACCTGGGCCCCACGCCGCTCTCTCCCCGCTCGCCTTTCTCGCCTCTTTTGCCCTGCTCACCTGGGACTCCCGGAATCCCCGCGAGCCCCGGTTGGCCAAGAGGGCCCAGCTTTCCCGGCAGACCTAGGCGGACAACACGGTCTGAATGCATGGCATTTGTGGTGTGTGTGTTACCCCACGGTAGTGTAGCAGTTAGCGCTATGAACCCAGCAGAGACCCGAGTTCGATTCCCACTCATGGTCAACACAAGTGACGATTATCTGAACTGGTACTGGGCCTCCTACCTTAGGTCGAATCAGCCTCAAATGATTACCTGGTGAGATGTGTTAACAACGCCACTTGGGAGACAAAGGCGTGCCAGTTTTCATAGGTGCTCACCAACAGCACTTGCCACAACAGTCTGTTAAGGCTATAGGGGGATCTTTGTTTTTTTGTGTTTATCCCAACTCTCAAACGAAGAGATGGGGCAATTCTGCATCAATGTTGATGACGGTGAGCCAAACCTGCACAATTGAGTCGTGTCTTGTGACAAACGTCTTTGTTTTATAACAGGAAGTCCTTGCCCGATGTGTCTGTATAAAACGCGTGTTTCCGCTCTACATGGTGTACTGAATGAGTTCTGTTTTCCAGAACAAGGGGTGATGTGTGGTGCCACGACCACAGAGCACTCCCCTTCCGGCCTCCACACTAAACACCCACCCACACACAGTGCACCCACGTAGTGTCCTGACGGGGGGTTGCCTGGCACATCGGGTTTAAATCCGAAGGGCCCCTAGAGGGAGAGTCCCACGGTTTCCTGGTGCCAGGAGATTGGCCGACCCTCACAGGTTTGGCATCAAGTCATCAAGTTACATTGAAGTGCCCCTAAATTGGCTCAAGATTGTATGGGCGCAGAACGAAAAGGTTCACTGGGCCAACCGCAATTAGTTACTCACGACACTGGGAGAGGCGGAGGGTGGAATATTAGGCCAGAAGGGCAGACCAGTGGGTTAAAATTAATGAGCACGGGAGGACAATGGGTGAGGGGCCGCAGCAGCAGCAGCAGCAGACCCGGTGGCCCTCCATGTAGACGGTGCAGGTGAGCACGCGATTGGCTGCGCAGTACAATGCCACCCTGGGCCTTTGAAGTGAGGGGATTAGGCCGCCACGGTAGAGACGGTGGAGAGGGACGATTACGGGGAGCATGGGTAAGCGCCCGATTGGCTGCGTTGTATGACGTCACCCTGGGCCTTTGAAGTTTAGAGATCAAAGATAGGTGCCCCTTGAGCTACTCGCAGCATCCGTGTGATGCCCGCGAGTGCTGCTACGAGGCAGTGATGAGCGAGGGTTTCGCTCGTCCTTCTCCCTCCGACTCTCACAGCGTCCGTGCGACGCCGTGAGTACAGCGACGAGGTACGTGGTAGAACGTTTGGGTAACTGTGTTCATAGGCAGAGTCACGCTAGGCTCTCCTCGCGAAATATTCCTCCTCCGGGTAATGCGTATTGGCGCCATTAATAAACTTTAGCACAGAGGATCCGTGTGGTGTGATTTCTGTGTGGATGGGGAGAACATAGGTGTGGTGCGGTATGTGCGGGCGTGTGAAACACGCGTATATTATCATCAACCCGGGCGTTGTTTTCCCCGCGTGCGTGTTTGCACAGCGGATTAATGCCGACGCACAGGAAGGGGGGAGGGGCGCGTGCATATTCACGTGCGTGCGCGCAGCTACCTCCACATTAGTGGTGGTGTACGTGGAGAGTGTGTGGTGCGGGGAGGCCGATCACACGATTGGCAGCAGCCCGGCGAGAAGGGGCGGAGGAGGAGAGGGGCGTCACCCCCCACAGATGTTACACCTATTCACGGTATACCTCGTGAGCTCTGTTTTCTACAACATGGAGATACATAGAGACCCATCGACTAAACTATTTGTTAAATTCCCAGGTGTAAGGTCCACCGAGCTGCTGTTTTGCTATTTTTTTCAGCAACGATCTGACTGTCGACTGTGACAGCTAAATGTGGTGGCTGATATGATCATGTGGACATTTATAGCAGTCAAATACTGTAAAGTCTAAACGCATGTTTCTAAAGGTGGAAGGAAAAACCAAAGGAACCCGATGAAAAATCCACACGACCACGGGGAGAACATGCAAACGCCGAATATACATCAGGCATCGTCAGGGTTGGGTTCGAACCCACGACCTCCTGTGGATCAGACGAGGGAGTTAACATCTCCTAATCCTGACGCCAGCTGTTCATTTGGAATTTGAATGCGTCTCTCCCCGTGGTTGCGTGGATTTTTCACCGAGTCCTCCGTTTTTATTCCTTCCACATTGAGAAATGTATTTGCCTGAAAAAATGTCCACGTGGACATCAGCCCATTTCGTCGAGCAATCATTACCAGGTCGCTTTTGAACAAGATTCACATAGCTCAGTGAGTCTTACTTTGTAATAAAATAAATATATAGAATCAGCTGCTCGGAGCACATGAGTCAGTGTCACAGTCTCACCTGGGTCCCCAGTCAAGCCTCGAGCCCCGAGGTCTCCCTTGGCTCCAGGTGCTCCGGTAGCGCCTGCGAGAAGAACAAAGCATGGCTCGTCCGCTCCTCAAGCCACTCTCAATTCACACCACTCGCATCCACGCACTCTCCTGCCTCTCCCTCTCATATCACTCCACTCCCCTCCACGCACTCTCCTGCCTCTCCCTCTCATCTCACTCCACTCCCCTCCACTCACTCTCCTGCCTCTCCCATCTCATCTCACTCCGCTCCCCTCCACGCACTCTCCTGCCTCTCCCCTCTCATCTCACTCTACTCCACACGAGACACTCCCCTACGAGAATGAGCGAGTGAACGATTGAGTGCATGACATGGCGAGTGAACGTTTGAATGAGTGAACGAGTGAGTGAGTGAACGAGTGAGCGAATGAGTGAGCGAGTGAACGAGCGAGTGATCGCGAAGCTCCCCACGAGCGCACCGTGGGGGGGTCTCTGGGACCCGACCCCTCACCGTCTCTGCCGTCCCTCCCGGGGGCCCCAGGGGCGCCGTGCTGCCCCGGGGCTCCGGGCTGACCGGGGATACCGTTGATGCCCGCGCAGACGGTCTTCTCCTGCTGGGCTCCCACCACCCCAAGCAGCAGCAGCAGCGGCAGTGCCGAGATGGACATCTGGGGACAGCAGTGGCGAGATGTTAACTAGCTCGCCTGGTATACAGGATGGATTTAGACACGAACTTTTATTTTATTTTACTAAGTAATGTTCAAATGAGCTGCTATGAAGTCGATCGTTTTTCAAAAGCGCCCTGCCCATCACAAATGATAGTTCAATGAAGTAGGCTCATCATTGTCACGTGGAAAATGAATGAGAAAATCCGGAGGAGAAAAATCCACGCGACCACAGAGAGACACGGAATATACAGCAGACATTAGGGTCGGGATCGAACCCACGACCTCCTATATACCAAGCGAGGTAATTAACATCTCCACAGGGAGGGACAGAGAGAGATGCAAACTCCAAATACACAGCAGCAGGCATAATCGAGGTCTCGATCGAACCCACGACTTCCTGTATACCAGGCGAGGTCGTTAACATCTCCACGGGGAGAGACAGAGAGAGATTGACACAAACTCCAAAGAAGGAGCAGCAGCAGGCATCGTCAGGGGCCCGGTGATCGAACCTGACGAGGGAGAATCAGAGACAAGCGCGGAGACAGCAGCCAGAACCAGCGTGTCGTGTAGACGCTGCAGGAAGAATCCGATGAGCTGTGAAGCTCTTTTCAAGTCACAGATGCTCCGATAAGGAGGCCACGAAGTCAGAACGTTGCAACAACAAACAACACGATGCACAAACAGGATAGGAGGGCGAAGTATAGGAAAGGTAAACAAATCACGTAAAACAATATAAACAAAAATTTCTATCTTCTTGGTTCTTTCGGTAAAGTCACGTAGAAGGGAAATAATAAAATAATAAAAATAAAATTTTACTTAATATAATAATATTATTTTATTATGTTTTATTTTTTTATTTTATTATTTCCCTTCTACATTACTTTACCGAAAGAACCAAGAAGATGAATCCCTGCAGTCACGAAAGCTTTAAATCGAAAAAAAACATATATACTAGTTGTTATTTTGCCAGGTAAAACCCCAACTGAGCAATTCACTTATTATCAGAAGAGACCTCTCCATCACAAACAATGGCAGCTCAATAAAGTGGCCTATCATCATCGTCAACATCACGTGGACATTTATAGCAGCAGCCAAACATAGAGACACATAGAGATAGAGAGAGACGCTTTGAGGCCCATAGTGATACATGTGTAGAGGTGATACGCGCTGGGATTAAGGATAGTATGCACAGTGCGTGATGATTGGCTGTGTAGGTGGTGACGCGCGCTGACGGTGGAGGATCAGGGGTCAGCGCGGGGTCGTGGGTTACGGGGTACCGATTGGCTGTGGGCGGTGACGCGCTGAGAGGGAGTGATCAGGTGGCAGCGCAGTGTGATTGGTGGAGTAATGTTAACACGCGCTGGGGAAAGCGGATCGTAGAGAGAGTGCGTCGTGATTGGGTCATTAAGGAACGACGCTCACGTCGACGCCGCATCAGCTCCGTCCCTCGTGAGCAGGGGCTATAAAAGGGGATGCACACAGGCGTAAGGGCAGTGTGTAACCAGCGAAGAAGGAAGACGGGGATGAAGACCTAGAGCCCTGCGGTACCTAGCCCCGCTGTCCTAAGGGGACCGGGACTCTGTGTAACCCAGAGGCGAGTGTAGTGGGTGTAGCCATAGGTCTACACGAGCCGAATGTACTATGTGTAGCCAGGGCATAGGGCTTACACGAGTCGAGTGTATTGTGTAGCCAGAGGCATAGGGCTTACACGAGTCGAGTATATTGTGTGTAGCCAGAGGCATAGGGTCTACACGAGTCAAGTGTATCGGGTGTAGCCAGAGGCCTAGAGCTTACACGAGATTAGTGGAGTGTGTCGGAGGAAGAAGAGAGACCACACGTTGTATTGTGATACCTAAAGGATTTAATAAAAGTGTGTTACCCGTCAAGAAGTTCCTGCCGTCAATTCCCATACTTCAACTGGCGTCAGAAGTGAAACGGTCCTCCAAGCATGGATACAAGGAGGAACCGTCGGACCCACGGGATTGACCACGAGGACAACCTCGACGACGCGGGCCAGCGGGCATCAGGGGGTGAGGAAGAGGAGCTGCCCACGGGGCAGGATCCACCGACGGCGCCGGTCGAGCGACGGGGGACTGACACCGTGCTTCGCGAGGCACACTCCCGTCTGGCGGAGCTGCTGCTCGCCGCCGCGTCCATCTTGGCGGAGATCAGCTCGTCGGGAGGAGCGGGGACGGCGGCCGACGTGCTACAGGGTCGCCCTGCAGATTCCCGCCAAAACGATTTGGCGATTCCCGCCATTTCATCCGCTCCAACTTTTGGCGGGAACGGCCATCACCACGTGGCAGCGGTTCTCCATGCGCGGCCGCTGACGTCACCAACGCGCGCGGCGGACCGCCATCACACACCCGCCACTGGGGCCGCCATCTTACACACCGACGGGGGGGCAGAGAGGAAGCACGAGGAGGAGGACGACTTTATCTTTCAGCAGCGCCTTCCCACGTTGTCAGCATTCAAGGCGGAAGGCGGGGATTGGAGCCAATTTCAGCGCAGATTTTTGGCGCATCAAGAGATGTCCGCCTGGTCCGACGCTACGGCACTGCGGGCACTGCCTGCCATGCTGGACGACAACGCGCTCGCGGCCTTCACGTCCGCACGCAGGTCGGACCGCTCCACGCTCAAGGATGCGCTGGCTCTCATGGCCAAAGTCTACGGTCCTCCCTCGGCGTGCCGCCATCATTTCTACGCAAGACGGAAGGCGGACACGGAGACCGTGCTCGCCTACCGCACGGCGTTGCTCGCTCTCGCTGACGCCGCGTTCCCTCGTATGGACGAGGAGGGCCAAGATGCGATGGTTTTGGAGCAGCTGCTCAAGTTGGCGCAGGACCTGGGGGTCCCCATCAACACGGCCGACGACACCGATATTTCTTCATTACGGGTCGCCACGAGCATGCAAGCGCACGAGGTCCTTCAACGAAAGCAGGGGGTCGTCTGCAACGCTGCCGTGGCCTCAACTCCGGGTCCGGTTGACACCGTGCCCCAAGTCGTCAGCCCACGAGAGGACGCGTTCATCGCGGGACGAGCGGGGGACTGGAGGTCGGGGGGTCGTTCGCCTCTGCGAGCGGCCCGCAAGCTGGAGCAACCGAGATCTCCGACTACTGTCATCACCTGCTATAACTGCGGCCTTCGTGGCCACGTGGCCTCCGGTTGCCGCGCCCCACGTCAGCGCGCCATGGGACCTCGGCTGGACGACGACCAAGGCCCCAAGTCATCACTGCAAACCCCGGCAAGTCGCGGCACCTCACATGCTTGGCCCGCATACTCGACACGTATGGGTCGTCGCGTTGCGACGAGGGAGAGCCGAGTAGAGTTCGGGGATTCGGTTCGGAGAGGGGGGTTCGGCCGGGACCGGGGAGACATTAAATGGTCGGAATTGGGGCACAGAATAGTGGCTGCCTCAGCGGGTTCATCCGTCGTTACCGGATCGATTGATGGGGTCGAGGTCAGGGTGTTAGTGGACACGGGGGCATCGGCGACTATTATTTCGGATCTCATTTATAATATTCTCCCGGTACAATGTCGTCCGCTTCTTCCGGTGGATGTGCCATTTTACGCCGCTAACGGGGGATCGTTGGGCATTATCGGTCAGATTAGGGCGTCCATTTGCATTGGTGATATCAAATTGTCGGGACCCGTTTTCGTTTCATCTTCCCTGGCGGTTCCTTGCCTATTGGGCACTGATTTTTTGGCGAAAATGCCCATCAAAATTCTCATTGATCAGCGTTGCATTGAACTACCATCGGGTCGCCGTATTTCATTTTTGACGAGCCCTAATGTAATTCGGACGGCGTGCGCTACCATTCAGGCGTTA
Source organism: Lethenteron reissneri (assembly GCF_015708825.2). Classification (NCBI taxonomy): domain Eukaryota; kingdom Metazoa; phylum Chordata; class Hyperoartia; order Petromyzontiformes; family Petromyzontidae; genus Lethenteron; species Lethenteron reissneri. Next base: position 1,253,479 of record NC_083847.1, read on the forward strand.
GCAACACAGACCGTGCACGTGCCCCCGGGTTCACAAATGTTGATTCCCCTCCGGTTACGGAAGCCATGGGGGAAGGAGGCCTCGGAACAGGCCATGCTTTTGGGTCCTTCTAATAGGGCTGTTGGAGGTCTCGGTTTATCGGTGGCTCACACTTTGGTTGGGGCAGACAGGGATCCGTTTGTCATGGTTTTAAACGCTGGGGCGCGGCCGGCCGTCATTCAGCAGGGCACCGTGCTGGCTCACGCGGCACGGGTCCCTGCGGAGGAGAGGCTGGTTGCGCAGGCTGATCCGAGCCCCACGAATAGCGTACCATCAAAGGAGGACCTAGATTGGATTGATATGCTGTGCGCGGACTCTGACGATTTGTCAGCGCTACAGTTGGGTGCGTTGCGCGGGTTGCTGATTGAATTTTCGGATGTCTTCAGTAAACATAAGTATGATATCGGATGCACGGACCTGCTACGCCACCACATTGAAACGGGCGATGCGGCACCGGTCAGGCAAAATCCCTTCCGACTGAGTCCTGCTGAGAAGGAACATGTTCAGTCGGCAGTTAACGATATGCTGGAAGCCGACATTATTTCGCCTTCTTCCAGTCCTTGGGGAGCACCTATTGTGCTCGTTAAAAAGCAGGACGGGTCCCTGCGATTTTGCGTCGATTTCCGCCGCCTGAATAAGATCTCGGTGGCCGACGCGTATCCGCTCCCCAGGATGGACGAGTCTCTCGACGCATTGTCCGGTGCGCGATACTTTTCGACTCTTGATTTATTGTCCGGATTTTGGCAGTTGCCACTCGACGAGGAGTCTAAGCCTAAGACTGCATTCCGGACTCCAGGGGGCCTGTTTCAGTTTAACCGGTTACCCATGGGACTTCACTCCTCTCCTGCGACGTTTCAGCGTCTTATGGAATTGGTTTTGTCGGGCTTGCAGTGGGAGACGTGCCTCATTTACCTTGACGATGTCATTGTTTTCGGTAAAACGTTCGAAGAACACCTCCAGCGATTGAGAGGGGTGTTCTTGCGAATGCGATCGGCTAAATTAAAGTTTAAACCGGCCAAATGCCATCTTTTTCGTAAATCCGTGAGGTACTTGGGTCACATTGTCGACTCTTCGGGGATTTCTACCGATCCTGCGAAGACGGACTGTGTCAGTTCGTGGCCGACGCCCACGTCAGTGTCAGACGTGCGCAGTTTCATCGGTTTTGCTTCGTATTATCGCCGATTCGTTGAGCACTTCGCCACCATTGCAAAGCCCTTGCACGCTTTAACGGCAAAAGGAGTGAAGTTCCGGTGGGGACCGGAGGAGGAGGCTGCATTCTGCTCCCTCCGGGACGCCTTGGTAAGGGCCCCACCCTTGTGCTATCCGGACTTTGAGAGTCCCTTCTTGCTAGACACGGATGCTAGCAACACGGGCATTGGGGGAGTGCTGTCCCAAGTCGTTGGAGGGGTCGAACGGGTGGTCGCCTATGGTAGCAGGGTGTTGTCGCCGGCAGAGCAGCGCTACTGCGTCACCCGTCGTGAACTACTTGCCATTGTTTTTTTTGTACAACAGTTCAGGCCATATCTCTATGGTCGTCATTTCACGGTCCGGACGGACCATGCGGCGCTCCAGTATTCATTACGGGTTGCCCAGCCCTCGGGCCAATTGTCGCGGTGGTTGGAAGTCCTCCAGGACTATCAGTTCACGACTACGTACCGTAAAGGGTTGCGACACACGAATGCCGATGCCCTGTCGCGGTTGTTGCCTTGTCACAAATGTGCGTGCTTATCGGGATCGGCGCGCTGTAAACCTCCGGTTACGGAAGGTAGGGAGGCGTTGGTTGCGACCGCGAGCACACCAATTGGGGATGGTCCCGCTACCCCAGGGGGTCAGGACTCGCTGCTCTCACTGTCGTTGATTGAGTGGGGCCGTCTCCAAATGGCGGACAGCTCCCTGCTGGCATTGCGCTGAAAGACGGAGGGTTCCGAAGGTAGCCACGACCGAACTGGCTCCTACGAGCTTAAGCAGGGCCTGTTGATGAGATGGGACAGTTTGTCCCGGCGGCATGCGATTGTGGTGCCTTCTGCTGTGAGGGGGAAGGTTGTCTTGGCCGCACACGAACGCCTCTTGCATTTGGGAGTTAACAAAACGCTTGCCCTGCTTCAGCGTGACTATTATTGGCCGGGAATGGGGGGTGACGTGGTGAATATTCTGAAGGGTTGTGTTGAGTGCGCCAGACGGAAACCACCGCCCGTGGCAGCTAATCCACCGCTGCAATCTATTCAGGTCTCGCGCACTAACGAGCTCGTTGCACTCGATATTCTGGGGCCCTTTCCGGTCACGCCTAGGGGTAATAAGTACCTGTTGGTGGGGGTCGAATATTTTACCCGGTGGCCTATGGCGTGGCCACTCGCCAACCAGTCGGCGGCGGCTGTGACGGACGCCTTTGTCCAGGGCTACGTCCTGGACAAGGGGGCTCCCGAACGCTTGCTGACTGACCAAGGGAAAATTTTTTCGAGTAAATTACTGCAGGAGGTGTGCGACCTGTTGGGTACCAAAAAGGTGCGTACCTCCCCGTACCACCCGCAGACGGACGGGATGGTGGAGAGGCTTAACAGGACATTGACCTCTATGCTGTGCCAGCAGGTGTGTGAGTCGCATGTTGATTGGGACCTGCAGGTCCCTGGGGTCCTTGCCGCGTATAGAATGGCCCCCCATGCAGCTACGGGGTTTTCCCCGTTTTTTCTAATGTACGGTCGGGAAGCCGACCCGCCCATGGAAACGCAGCTGGGTCTGCCCGCACCACGAACTAATTCTAAATTGGCAGAGCATATTAAATTTAATATTCATAAACTGACAGAGGCAAGGGAGGCCGCACGGCTTAATTCGCGGGCTCGCCAAATTGCGAACGAGCGGTTGCGGGCACGGAAGGTGTCCGTGCACAATTGGGAACCAGGTGACAAGGCCTGGCTGCATTGCCCTCAGGCACCTTTGGCCACGTCGCCTAAATTGTTGAAGCCGTGGCGGGGACCCGTGGAGGTCGTGCGGGTGGCACGCCCCCAGTGCGTTCAGATAAAATGGGGGAAACGCAGTTGGTACGTCCACCCCTCCCGACTGAAACCGTTCTCGCCTCCGTATGGCCTCCCCTTGTGTCGTGAGGGCCGAGCATGTGACGTGACCGACGACCCTGAGGGGGAATTGTCCTTGCCTGCTCCTCACATGTCTCCGCCTGATCCGCTCCCAGGTGTCTCGGAACTGACTGCTGCCGACCACCGGCGGCCGGATCTTCACGGCGGGGCCGGTCCTTCCAGGCCCGACCCATGCCGTCTAGAGCTGCCGGAGACACCGGACGGTCGCCAACGTCCCGTTCCATACGACGGACCGGCCAGACGGACTCGCGCTAGGTCGCGCTACTTTGTGTAACCTACCACGTGCGGAGTCGAGGCAGCCGGAGCGCCTCGGCACTGCGTGGGTCACAGTGACACTTGGCGCGTTCGTTTTACGGTGTTCGCTTTTATTGTGTTGTTCGTCGGGCTGTATATTGCTTCATATTTAAGGTTGTGTTATGTTGTTGTTGTTGTGTTACGGGGCACACTGGGATGTGGAGTTCTTTATTACTGCGTTGCGTTATGTTGTATTGTAGGTTAACAGCCGGGCCGGCTGCAAGCTATGTGGGAGGGGGTGATGTAGAGGTGATACGCGCTGGGATTAAGGATCGTATGCACAGTGCGTGATGATTGGCTGTGTAGGTGGTGACGCGCGCTGACGGTGGAGGATCAGGGGTCAGCGCGGGGTCGTGGGTTACGGGGTACCGATTGGCTGTGGGCGGTGACGCGCTGAGAGGGAGTGATCAGGTGGCAGCGCAGTGTGATTGGTGGAGTAATGTTAACACGCGCTGGGGAAAGCGGATCGTAGAGAGAGTGCGTCGTGATTGGGTCATTAAGGAACGACGCTCACGTCGACGCCGCATCAGCTCCGTCCCTCGTGAGCAGGGGCTATAAAAGGGGATGCACACAGGCGTAAGGGCAGTGTGTAACCAGCGAAGAAGGAAGACGGGGATGAAGACCTAGAGCCCTGCGGTACCTAGCCCCGCTGTCCTAAGGGGACCGGGACTCTGTGTAACCCAGAGGCGAGTGTAGTGGGTGTAGCCATAGGTCTACACGAGCCGAATGTACTATGTGTAGCCAGGGCATAGGGCTTACACGAGTCGAGTGTATTGTGTAGCCAGAGGCATAGGGCTTACACGAGTCGAGTATATTGTGTGTAGCCAGAGGCATAGGGTCTACACGAGTCAAGTGTATCGGGTGTAGCCAGAGGCCTAGAGCTTACACGAGATTAGTGGAGTGTGTCGGAGGAAGAAGAGAGACCACACGTTGTATTGTGATACCTAAAGGATTTAATAAAAGTGTGTTACCCGTCAAGAAGTTCCTGCCGTCAATTCCCATACTTCACATGTGTGGATCTATGGGTTTCTGAGTGTGTTTATGAGTCTGCGTGAGTTTATGGGTTTCTGTGGGATCTATGGGTCTCTGTGTGAGTCTATGGGTCTCTGTGCATCTGTGGGTCTCTTTGTGAGTCTACAGGTCTCTGTGTGAATCTATGCGACTCCGTGTGAGTCCATGGATTTCTGTGTGTGTCTATGGGTCTATTGTGATGAGTCTATGGGTCTCTGTGTGATAAGTCTATGGGTTTCTGTTTGATGAGTCTATGGATCTCTGTTGGGGTCTATCGATCTCTGTGTGAGTCTATGGATTTCTGTGTGAGTCTGTGGGTCTATGTGTGAGTATGTGGGTCTATGTTTGAGTTTACTCGTCTCTGTGTGAGTCTGTGGGTCTCTTTCTGAGTCTATGGGTCTTTTTGTGAGTCTATGGGTCTCTGTTTGAGTCTATGGGTCTCTGCGTGAGGAGTCAATGGACTGAGTGAGTCTATGGGTCTCTTTGTGAGGCTATGGATATATATGTGTGTCTCCGGGTCCCTGTGTGAGTTTACGGGTCTCTTCGTGAGTCAATGGGTCTTTTTGTGATTCTATGGGTCTCTGTGTGAGGCTATGGATCTTTGTGTGCGTCTACGATTACCTGTGTGATTTTGTGGGTCTATGTGTGAGTCTGTGGGTCTATATGATTTTACAGGGCTCTCTGTGATTCTAAGGGTAATTTTGTGAGTCTATGGGTCTTTGTGAGTCTACGGGTCCCTGTTTGAGTCTGTAGGTCTATGTGTAAGTCTGTGGGTTTATGTTTGATGAGTCTATGGGTTTCCGTGTAAGTCTATGGGTTTCTGTGTGATGCTATGGATCTCTGTGTGAGTCTACGGGTCCATGTGTGAGTCTGTGGGTCTACGTGTTAGTCTGTGGGTCTCTGTGTGAGGCAACGGATCCCTGTATGAATCTGTGGGTCTATGTGTGAGTGAACTCGTCTCTATGCGAGTCTATGGATCTCTGTGTGAGTCTTTATACGTACGGTACGTTGAATTTTCTTTCGCTCCACCGTACGTAGCAGCTGAGCGTCCTGCTAATTGGAGGTTGTCGGTGCTCAGCGTTGCTCACCGAGTCACTGGAATCCTCTCCCCCGTCTCCCCTTTTAAACGTTACTCGGGTCACGTGCTCCTCCATTTCCCACTTGGTCCAGACCTCCTACGTGTGACGTCACAGTCAACACGCGCAAACAAGAAAGACAAAGATCCCCCGCGTAGCCTGTAACAGACTGCCGGGGGCAAGTGGCTGTCCCGAGGGCCTACTCAATCACCCAGCCACCCACTCACTCATTAATTAACCCACTGACCCACCCAATAAGTCACTCATCCACCCACCAGGAACTTGTTATCCAATTGGCAACAGTAGTGGACACTGTAGCCCAGGCGTATACTCATTCACACATTCTTCCACCCACCCATTCACCCACTCATCCAGCCACTCACTCACCTAGGTCACTCACCCACTCGCCCACTCACTCACTCACCCACTCACTTACCCACCAGGGCCGTATTATTAGGTAGGCCATAGTACGCATTGTGCCGAGGGGCCTATTAAAAACGAAAAGGAGGCTCCAAAACAAAAAATGTTGACGCGGTATTTTTATGTTTGTTAAAAAAAGTAACCAAGATATCTTCTTGAATAAATATATTTATAGAGCATAGATAGGCACAGTGCATATACAAAGAGGCAGAATCATGTCAATGTCAATCGTTTTTTTTCATAAAGCAAGGCAAAACACGTACGCGTGAAACAAGCGGAGTAACAGCGGCGGTACCAACATGGGCAGCAGTCCCAAGTATAGACAGTTATCACTAAAGGCCTACGAAACAGAAGTGGCCTTGGGGCCTACATGGGCCTCTGTGCCGCGTGTGGTGACCCTCCCACCCCAGGAGCTAATGACCCTAGGGGTTGGGAGGGGTGGAAGGGGTTCCGTCTGGACGCGGTGAGAGCACTGCCTGTTGGAGTGATTCCATTGAGACAGAATCAGAATCTGCATGTATTACTGCGGGACGAATCCCATGAGCAAAGAAGCTCCTTTTCTCACAGATGTTCAGTCGGGGGCATGGGGTTAGAACCTTACGAAGGCCTTGGCACTCCAGCATAGGGCAAGCTGACATTTTGTGAGAGCTGTGTGTGTGTGTGTGCTTGCATATGTAGTAATGTACTGCGTATTGAGAATGCAGGTGTGTGTGTGTGCGCTATGAGATCACGCAGGGAATTGTGTGTGTCTGCAGCAAGCGAGGCACTTGCTCGAAAAGTCTGTTAAGGCTATACGGGGGACCTTTGTGTGTGGATGTGTGAAACATCCCAAGAGGAGGGAGCAGGGCTGGGAGGGTGGAGGTGGAGGGGGATGAAGGTGGGGGTGGGAGGGTGAGAGCCAGAAATGTTAAGCTATTTAAATAGGGCTCTACATTCATGAAACAACAAAATCAATCGAATAATATTCTCTGGGAAATATCAATAACTTGGGGGGGGGGGGGGGGGGTCTCATCAAGGCGTGTGGGTTTGGGGGGGGAGGGGGTGACCACCGCCTCGGCCCCACTGTTGGCTGGACGCTGCATCAGTGGAGCTCGCTTGTATGAAGGCATCATCATTCCACGGGCGTGTTTCTCACAATCACAATTTCTATTGAGGCTGGAGGAGGAATCCGATGAGCTATTGAGCTCTTTTTTCCCCACAGATGTCCAGCAGGGGCAGGTGGGCAAGTTACAACAACAAACAATACTCTTAGTGGTTGGAAATTCCACGTTGCTATGACAGGGCTCTCGGTGTGTGAGAACGACGGCCCCTGTAACATCTTCTATGTATCTGTGTCCTCGGCTCGCAGGTGACTTGCAGTAGTCACAGCCATATCTAGATGGTATACTGAATGTGGTGTGCCGTGTGAAAACATATTTTCCGACTCGTTGGAAGGCTGGAATAGGCGGCACGTGATCAGCAGCCACATCCCTAGCGATGTGGTATACTGGATGCGGTGTTCCGGGCTGGAAGACATATTCCGGGTCGTTGGTAGACTTCAATAGGTGACACGTGACTGGCAGTAGCCACGTGGATATCGAGAGGGGGTATACTGGATGTGCTGTGCCGGGTGTGGCTGAAATCAAATCCCCGGTACGATTCTCAAACATTGTTTGGTTCCCTTGTCTTCAATCCCGTCGTGAGATGTGGCAAATCTGTGTCACAGGAGGGGTTAGGTAGGGTGTACTGTGGGGCGTGGGGTTGGGGGGCACTGGGGGAGGGAGGGGGGGAGGGGGGGAGGGATGACGGGTATCTTTTTTAGGGGTTGGAACGGTGATCGTGCACATCTTGCGCCTTGTGTAGATCAATAAAACAAACCAAGAAGTCTCGTTTTCTATGTTCAAATAAAAGTGCTGGATGTTTGAAGCCAAGCCTTGCCTTGTCGCTGCTGCTGCTGATGTTGCCATGATGATGCTGATGACGATCGCCGTTTGTTGCAGATGTCCTCGGTCCGCCTGCTTCACAGAGAACCTTAAAGAGCCCGTGACGTGAATCGAATAGGAAGAGTGGCAAGCGGGTGGGTGGGTGAATGAGTGGGTGGGTGGGTGAGTCGGTGAATCGGTGGGTGGGTGAGTGGGTGAAGAGGTGGGTATGTGAGTGGGTGAATCGGTGGGTGTGTGAGTGGGTGAATAGGTGGGTGGGTGGATGGGTTGGGTGGATGAGTGGTTGGATGAATGGTTGGATGAATAGTTGGATAAGTGGATGGGTAAGTGGGTGGGTGACTGCGTTGGTGAGGGAGTGGATGGGTGGCTAAGTGCGTGTGTGGCTCGGTGAGTGGGTGAATGGGTGGGCGAGTAGATGAGTGAGTGAGCGGCTGGGTGGGTGATGGGGTGATTATTACTGCGGGTGAATATTAACCATCAAACACTGCGCGCCGTCTGCGTCACAGGCATAACGGTCCCTTGCCAAATATTACCCACAAATCACTTAATTGGATAAAACAATTTTGGTGACATCCTCCATGCTGGCAGACTATACCCGTCTGTGAAACACGGTGCCCTCCTTCGTGGATATCCTTGCAGAATACCAAATGTATCTTTGACTTCATGGTCATTATTATTATTGTTTTGGAGCTCATCTCTTCCCGAGCCCCACGCTTTGTGAGATGCGCCTGGCGGCTCGTTGTGCGACTCTGCTCGGAGGTCGTCACGCGGCTCAGTGGGGCGACTCCTCGTGGCCACGTCGGCGACAATGAGCCAGCACCGCTCAGAATCCTGGGTCGCAATAAGGTTCCCACCGCAAGAAGCCAGGTTGCATGCACACTATGTTTGGTGGACTTCTTTTGCACCGCACGTATTCAACCGCACTCATCGGAGGTGCTTGAGTGTAACGAGTCGATCTCAGCCAGGTCGCCAATGACTCATGCAGAGACCCAAAGACGCACACAAAGGCCCAACAACCTACATAGAGACCCAATGAATAACAGAGACCCAATGACTCACATACAGATCATAGACTCACATAGAGACCACAGACTCACATAGAGACCCAAAGACGCACAGACTCAAAGACTCACACAAAGGCCCAATAACCTACATAGAGACCCAATGACTCACAGAGACCCAATGACTCACAGAGACCCAATGACTCACAGAGACCCAATGACTCACATCAAAGTTCAAAGTTAATTTATTAGGTATAGCCCTGTGAGCCACTCGGCTCTTGAATCGGGTGCAACCGCAACAAACAAAAAACAAAAACATGAACAAGAAAACATCTTAAAGTGACTATGTGCCAACAGAAAAACCAAGAAAAGACAGCAAAATATTGCAGAAAAATCACCGTACACCAACCCTGTGCAAATATCCCAGTGGGATGCAAGTCAAACAACAACAACCACAAGACAACTTAGATTAAGGCCATCAGTCTAACTCTGTACTACAACAAACAAACATGGCCAAACCAAAAAACTTTTCGAAAATCACCAAAATAAAGCCATAAAAGCAATGAAACAGTGATCATAGGAACTGTGACCGAATTTTCACAAAAAACGACGTAAACAACATGTACCACCAAAACCCTGTAGCCATAGCTGGCTGCATGAGTCACTCCACAACAGTAGGAGCATCAGTCGGAGTATCAAAATTTTTCAATGCACGTTTAAGATCAGCACACTAAATCAAAATACAGATCATACTTTGTAGCGATCATCCGGAGCGAAACATTGGATTTTAAGCCACTAAATTGCAGTGGCAGTTAGGGGTGTACAACTCCTCTTGAGCAGTTTTGAGTGAAGATCTCATAGGTAGTGATTCATACAGATCATAGACTCACATACATACCATAGACTCGCACAGAGACCAAAGACTCACAAAGACCCAATAACCTACATAGAGACCCAATGACTCACATAGATCCAATGACTCGCATAGAGACCATAGACTCACACAGTGACCCAGACTCATAGAGACCATAGACTTACAAAGAGATACAGTGATTTACACAGAGACTCGTAGACTCACACAGAGACCCAATGATCACACAGAGACCATAAACTCACACAGACCGAGTTGTGAATAAACTGGGTTCTCCAGCGCAGTGCCTCAATCGTCTCCGTCTGATAATCTCCACGTTTAAATGGTGTCACTTAATTCGCCTGATTCCAGCTCTGATGACTGAAGCGATGCGAGTTTGGCTTGCGGCAATTGCTCTATTGCAAGTGGGTATAAACGTCGTGCTCCTAATGTGACTAGACATTATCATCTTCCGCAGGGTGATGCACTGCTTTCTTTAACCCGACCCACCCTGCCCCCACCCACCCCCACTCTGGGCAATGTCGTTATCTATTTGCAGCGTGAATATCTCGAGAGAGAGATAAAAAAATTAACCCGTAAAAACAAAGTCTTTCACTATAAATCCTTTATATGCGTGGCGGCTAGAGTCCTCTCGTCCTCTGGCTTGAGATGGCTGCCACCTATGGGTCAGATGATTGTCTGCCAGTATTAAGAAATTGGTAATTAAATATTTAATTTGTTTTCCCTAAACAGTGTAAAATTTTTGAAACAAAAAATTCACGAACATTAATTGTCTCGCACAACGAGTCTGTGTGCAAAATGTCAGCTCGATTGGATCACGGGAAGTGGGTTAAAAAACGACCGAAAGATTTGCACGGTCGTAAGCAAGCAAGCAAGCACGCAAGCACACAAGCATGCAAGCAAGCGAACTTAATATAAAGGATTTAATAAAGGATTTAAAAAGACCTCACACCGATTAATTATAAGCGCGCCTTGATTCTAATTTCACATTTTATGGGGCGCCCAACTCCCCAGACCATGCCCCCAAGCCCTGCATGCTGACGAGGAGTGGAGGGGCAGGGAGAGACTTCCTGGAGCTTGGCACCGCACAACTCCCTCGGTTGCAACCAAGCCCCGATTATAGCCAACGGAACGAACACAGCGCGGAATTTGAACGTCATTTCTAACGCGACATTATGATTCGTAACTGATTTTTTAGTTCGGAGTAAAAATAAAACCGAGGGTATTGTGTCGTGCACCCTCTGCCACCCGACGCAGCCAAACAAATGGAGTTGCCACGCGATGAACAATACGTGAACAATTTATGATTTGCTTGGTTCAGCACCGCCGACGGTGCCGGACAGCGATCCGCGCACATTTATATCAACTTGGTACGGACAATAAAAATGAATATAATAATTCTGATTTAAAACCCCCAACAAGGCACTTTGTCGGAATATAAGCGCGAGTGGGATCAGCAGAGCGGGGAAAAGTAAACTTCACGCTCGATGTAGTTTAATGCGAGGTTCGTGTTAACGGCCGCAGCGAGCGAGCGAGCGCCGATCATCGAGCCCCCCAATCCCCTCTGGCACCACAAGCCGCGCCCCCCACGACCCCAGCACGGTGAATTTCCCGCCGCGAGCCCTACTTGCATTCATTAAACACGATGTTCCCTCCGCCGGATAGCAGCATCGTGAGCGGCGGCGCTAAATATAGTCACGGGCGATGTGTGTTTCGCCCCGCGCCTCCGAGATTGAATTCGCATAACCGCGGTTATTAAGCGCCGCGCAGCGCTGCGCCATGGGGCCGGCTGGCCGGGTTCAGTGCCTGGTCGCGTGCACGGCAGAAAAAAGGTGCCACCGACGCGCAAAGACAAAGGGCACGCGGCGTAGCCTTGAACAGACCTTTGGGGGCAAGCGCTGTTAGCTGAGCACCAATCAAGGCCGGCGTAGAACGCGAAGTGGGGTGGGTGGCCAGCACCGCGCACGCCTGGCCGTGTTTATCTCCCCAGTGGCCATTGACGTAAAATTTGTGATGCGAAAATAATCCTGAGGTATAACGTCGCCTTAAGTTCACGATGATGCACGGTGCCAACTAGGAGACAATATCACTTCAGACGTTTCATGCAACTGACCAACGGCTTCGTAGCGCAAGTGCGCTAACCAGTGCGCCGCCGCTCCATAAAGACAGATACCCCGTGTAGCCTCAAAAGGCTGTTGGGGCAAGTGCTGTTAGCGAGCACCTTCCAAGACCCGCACGGCAGGGCACACGAGCGGGTGGGTGGCCAGCACCGCGCCCGGCCGCCTTTGTCTCCCCAGTGCTGATGTTCACACACCGCACCAGCTACCCATTTAAGCCTGAGTCGACCTAGACCTCGGCTGAGTCGACCCACGTAAACACAAAGACATGATCACACACACACGTGCCCACACGCACACATGTACATACGCACGCACATAAGCACGTGCACACACGCGCACACACACATGCACGTACACACACACACGCGCCCACACGCACACGCACGTACACACACACGCATGTACACACACACACGTGCACGCACACGCACATGATGGGGGGGGGGGGGGGCACGGTCAGAAACGCGCCGGCCACCGTTGCCTCCGCTGCTCCGAAGGTGTTAACTCACCGCACCAGGTACTCATTTGAGGCTGAGCCGACCTAGGGGGAAACGCCACGGCCAGCTTAGATAATCGCCACTGCCGTTGGCCGTGGTCGGGAAGCGAACTCGAGTCGCTGCTACCCACGCCAGCGACCGTCGGTGCAGTGGCACTGACGAAGGCCGCCCCCCACGGCGCACGAGGGCGTGGGTGGCCAGCACCGCGCCCGGCCGCCTTTGTCTCCCCGCGGTGTGTGACACGCGACACGTGCACGCACACACGCGCGCGCGGTAGGAACACTCAAACATTTCTGATGCTTGATGAATACCAATCGCGTTGGCCTAACACCTGTTACACCCCCCACCCCGACTCCACCACAGCGCACCCCAGAGGTCGCAAACGGGTTTTGATTCCTTACCCGTACCCGGCCGCACCAGGGTCGCAAACGGCTACCCGTACCCGGGTACGGGTAGGGTACGGGTATCGGGTACCCGGTTGCGACCTCTGGCGCACCCCCATTCCCGAGCCGCCCTCTGTTTCTGAGCACGCGGGCGAGCAGAGAGAGACGATAGCCTGGCCCGGGGCGGGGTTGGCCACCCACCCGACCGCCCGCCCGCCCGCTCGTACGCCGCGCGCCGTGCCGGCTGTCCGTGAAGGCTGCATGGGGGATCGTTGTCTTTGTGTGTGCGAGCATTTGCATATGTGTGCCTAAGCACGTGCGCGGGCGTGTGTGCGTGCATGCACGTGTGTATGTGCGCATGTACGTTTTTTGTATGCGTGTCATGCATGTGTGTATGTGTGTCATGCGTGTGTATGTGTGTGTCATGCGTGTGTATGTGTGTGTCATGCGTGTGTGTATGTGCGTCATGCGTGTGTATGTGTGTGTCAGGCGTGTGTATGTGTGTGTCATGCGTGTGTATGTGTGTGTCATGCGTGTGTATGTGCGTGTCATGTGTGTATATATGTGTGTGTATCATGCGTGTGTATATGTTGTGTCCTATAACTAACCACACGGAGACTTCTTGGAGGCAACGCGTTTTATTATAACAACTCTCTCTCGTTGTTCACTACTGCACTATACTACACGGCGGCTACGCTACACGGCGGAAGACTGGACCGCTTCAACCCCGGCTTAGCGAGAGCCGCGGTTGAGGGTCCCCGTGGTCGCTTGGTCCAGTCTCCAGGTCTTCAGATGTCTTGAGGCTTCAGTTGGCGAGGACTGCCCTGATCGTCCCGAGGGTTGGCCTTTTATCCCCAAGTCGGGGTCACCCCTCCCCTCATGACCCCCCCCCCCCCGCCCTCTAGAACCTTCTAGAATGTCTCATCTTATGGGGCCTTAGGAAGTGGTGGGGGGCCATCATCCCCCTCAGCCCCCAGCCCCTGGGGGGTCTGGGGTGTCAACCCCTGGTCACGAAGGGGCGGAGGTTTGACCCTCGGTTAACCCCTACACACCCAGCTCTCTCTCGGCTGCCCCCTGACGGCCTGTGAGCGTGGTGGCAGCCCAGCTGCCTACAGCGCCTTATTATGGCGCAACACCCCCCCCCCCCTCCGTAGCACCCAGCCGTCTCGGCTGGCAACAATTAGAAAGCAACAATTAACAAAAGGGAAGAAAAAAAAATACGCGAGCCTCAACAGGAAAAGAAAAGAGTAAGCAACCATAAATACCCTAACCCACCTGTACAAACCTACACTATATACAAGCGTGAATCATGAAAGGGTGGAGCAGTGTTGCGTGAATAACGACCCCCGGCTCACTGCACAATGTACCCCACACGAGTGCAATAAATGTCAAGGGCAACGTGTGCCCGATTCAGTGTGGAGTGTGTGTGTGTGTGGGACGCGTGAGCGAGTCGGGGTAAATGAAAATCTGTCCTCATGGCCGCCTTCGAGTGCGACCCCCTCAAGGCGATGGGACCCGCGGGTGTGGGCGATGGCGACACGTCAGGGGGTCGCTTGGGACGGGTGTCCGGGGGTGCGGGGGAGCTCCTCTTGGCTTACTCTTTGGTCCTTTCGGTAAAGTGACTTATAAAGAGAAAATTATAAATTAAATACTAGCATACGACGTTTCGATTGCAACACAAGCAATCGTCATCAGGTATAAATGAAATAGAAACACAAATCTAGTACACTTAGAAATGTAATGTAATACAACAGAGAGTCGGATAACATAAGAGTCAACACCATACCTGGTTGATTACGTTCTTCCTGAGAATGCTAAATTTGAGAGAGAGATAAAACACAGAACCAGAGACATATAGACAGACATATAAGTAGAGCCAGATATCACAGAGATAAATAGAGAGAGACGTGAATAGGCACACAGAGAAACTACGTCTCTGTGTCGAGGCGTTTAATAGAGAGAGGGGGCGGGGGCGGGGAGAGAGGGAGGGGTTAGATAAATTAGCATGTCAATGAGTGGCACGCTGATTCGGTGGAGCCGATGTCAATGGTGCCTGCGCAGGCGTCAGTCGGGCGGCGCCTGGAGAAAGGGGCAATTGTAGCTCCGCATCAGCAGGCACGCAGCTCGGCTCGTCGGACACCTCACACAACCGGCTCAGACAAAGGGGGGATGAAACAGGAGCGCGTAACACAAAGAACGGCTTCAGACGCGACGGATGCACATATCAGCTGCGGCGACCCCAACGAATCTGCACGCATTGGGGCCGGACCACACGCACCACGTCAACGGGCCCCCGCCACAGTTTAGCTAATTTAGGGGACATCCCCACGGGGACCTGCGGGCAGTGAAGCCACGCTTTATCGCCCGAACGCCACTTGTGGTCGGATATGCGGGAGGTCTGCAGGCGTTTGCTGGCGTGCTGTCTAGCCTCAGAATTGATCCTAGCCGCCTCTCGCGCCTCGGTCAGCATCTCGATATTAAAGCGAAGCGTGTCGTGGGAAGCGGCAGGCCGTTTAGGCGGAGAAATACCAAGTTGTATGTCGACAGGGGGTTCGTACTCCCTGCCGTACATAAGATCGAAGGGCGAGTAGCCAGTTGACGCATGGGGGGCCATGCGGTAAGCGGCCAGCACGCCCGGAACGCACAAGTCCCAAATCCTGCTGGGACTCGCTCACCTGGTGGCTAAGCATCGTCGTCAGCGTTCGGTTGAACCTTTCCAACCATGACATCTGTTTGCGGATGGTATGGGGACGTACACACTTTAGAAGTGCCAAGCAGGGTGCATACATCACGGAGCAACTTGGACTAAAAATGTTTCCCTTGATCGGTAAGAAGTCGTTCCGGCGCTCCCTTGTCCATGACGTACCCATTAAGGAATGCGTCTGTGATGGCCGCTGTAGACTGGTTGGGAAGAGGCCAGGCCATGGGCCAACGTGTAAAATACTCCGTTCCAACCAACAGGAACCGATTCTTGCGAGGGGTGGCTGGGAAGGGCCCTAAGATGTCAAGAGCGACCAGCTCATTGACCCGCGAAACCCTTATTGATTGCAAGGGCGGGCAATAGGGCTTCAGCGGGCGTTTTCGATGTGCGCACTGCACGCATCCCTTAACTAGCTCGCCGGGTATACAAGATGGATTTAAACACGAACTATTATATTATTTTACCAAGTAAGGTATGAATGAGCTGCTATATAGTAGCTCTTTTTCACAAGCGCCCTGCCCATCACAAATGTGGGTCTATGTGTAAGTCTCCTCGTCTCTGTGCGAGGCTGTGGGTCCATGTGTGAGTCTACTCGTCTCTATGTGAGTTCACAGGTCTCTTTGTGAGTCTACGGGTCTTTTTTTGAGTCTGTGGGTCTCTATTTGAGTCGATGGGTCTCTGTGTGAGGAGTCTATGGGCTGAGTGAGTATACAGGTCTCTGTGTGAGTCTGTGGGTCTATCTGTGAGTCTGTTAGTCTATGTGTGATGAGTATATAGGTCTTCGTTTGAGTCTATGGGTTTTGAGGGTATGGATCTCTGTGTGCTTCTATGGGTCTTTGTGAGTCTGCGGGTCCCTGAGTTAGTCTGTGCGTCTATGTGTGAGTCTGTGGGTCTCTATGTGAGGCTATGAATCTCTGTGTGAGTCGATGGGTCTGTGTGAGTGTACTCATCTCTATGTAAGTCTATGGGTCTTTTTGTGAGTCTATGTGTCTCTTTTGAGGAGTCCAGCGAAAAGCTCCGACTCCTGGCCACGTAGTTTTACTAGGGCCTGCCCACAATAATGAAGGTATTTAATAATTGTGAGCAGAGAGTCACGGACTTCAAAAGCACAGAAGAACAACTCAGAGCCCAGGCCTACTGATAGTATCATAGGCCTTGACCAGGTCAATTAAGGAGAGATGTAGGTTTTGTTGGAATTCCCTACACCACTGTTGTAGCAAACGGACAAAATATGGCATCTGTGCAGGATTGCTCTTTCCTGAAAACACATTGGGCTCCACAAGCCTCACCTCAGCATACCTGGCTAGGGGATGTTGATTAATCCTTTCCAGGACATTTCCCGCAGCACTGAGGATGGAATTGCCCCTGTAAGGCATCCTTCCAACCCTGCAGAACCCGTCTGGTGGTCCAGACTGTTATTATGATGTCATGTAGGTCAGTTTGCTCACAAACGTCACCATCCCTCAGCATTTCGCTTGGGAGATCATCTCTGCCCGGTGCTTTTCTTGTTCTCAGATTTCGTATCACCTTCTATACTTCCTCAATAGATAGCACCTTAGCCAGCCACTCACAGGAGATGGCTTCTTCTAAACTCTTTAGTCATTTCGGTAATGTCACGTAGGTGGAAATAAAACAAAATAAATCACGACATTTCGATCGCAACACAAGCAATCGTCATCAGGTGAACACCTGATGACGATTGCTTGTGATTTTACCGAAAAAACCAAACAGTATGGATTCCTGCAGTATCGAAAGCTTCAAATTAAAATGACTTCTTCTTCCAATATATGAGGCACGACAGCCTCAGCAGGGTCATCCATATTTTTCCCCATAATGTTTTCCACGCTAATGGATTTCCCCTCCTCTAAGACTTCACAGAAATGCTTAGCAAATCTACAAACCTGTTCTTGGGGGTCGTAGATCACATCACCGTTTTTCCCTGTTGTATATATTGTGATTTTAAAAAAGTTATTTAATACAATAAAGGTAAAATAATGAAATGAAAATGCACTATTGGCTCTCTCTTTGTCTAGGGGTATGTATCACCAATCGTGATAATATCAATGATTCTCGATTTAACATGAATGGTTCTCGCTTAAAAAATTGTGCAATTGTGTCAGGTCTCGGGATTCAGATCTCACCGCAGGATACAGTTCGTTATTACGATAATGATGCACGAGTTTATGAAAGAAGCACACAGAAACCTGTTTTTAATCTAAGCAACTTTAATCTCAACTTCCAATAACATCTTATAATTAGAACACCAACAACAGTGTCCATGCAAGATTAGTGTAGCAGCGCCGACTGGCGACCAGAAGTAGCAATTACGGGTGTACCCACCCAAGGTGAAAAACTGGGGCAAGGTTCATGGTAGGGATAAGAACTGGGCCAAAGGTCATGGAAGGGATCCATCTTTGTTGTCCGTGATTCGAACTCTGGTCGCCGGGTTGGCAGTGTGGCGTAGCGCTAACCGCTACACTACCGCTCCCCCACACACTCACTTTCACATACACAGACAGACACACACGAAGGAGTTAGTGTGACCCTGTCCGCTTATTGCATTTCTAGATTTGGAACCAAAACACGCACGCGCGTGCGTGTGTGTGGTATCTCACCCTCGCCACAACTACTATCATCATCAACACCAGCCGGGGACAATCCACAGCTGGATGAAGGCCTCTGTAAGCAGCCGGCGCCACCTCTTTCCATGCTGTGACACGTGTGTATGCACGTTCAACTTATTTCGCACCATACGTAGTCAACCGTGATAATCGAAGGTATAGGGCAGGGGTCCTCAAACTACGGCCCGCGGGCCACATGCGGCCCGCCGAGGACATTTATCCGGCCCGCCGGGTGTTTTTGCCGCCGCTGCCTGTCACTTTTTTTCTGCATGAGAAGGACGGTCATTGGTGGAAGAGGGAGAGGGGGCGGAGTTTCCCCCAATCAGACTGCATTGATGGGCAGTGCAGTCTGTATGTCTCTGTGTGGGCAAAGTTATTACTGGTATATTGTTTTTGTAGCGCTGTATATATATTGGTATTTTACTAATATCAATTTTGACTCCCTAGGAAACAATGATGTCAAGAAAGAGAAAAATTGACTCGGAGTGTAGGATATTCAAAGAACAGTGGACTTATGATTACTTTTTCATGCAGTACAAGGAAAGAGCTGTGTGTCTGATATGCCAGAATATAGTGTCTGTGTTCAAAGAATACAATTTACGTCAACACTATAAAACTCAACATAAAGATAAATATGCTTGTTTGGTCGGAGAAGTGAGAAAAGATAAAATATTAAAACTGAAAAATACATTAACAACTCAGCGAAATAGTTTTGTGAAGCAGAAGCAGCTAAATATTTCATCACTGCGAGCAAGTTTTCAAGTTTCCAAGCTAATAGCATGCACTGGCAGACCATTCGTGGAGGGAGAATTTGTTAAAGAATGCCTTCTTTCTGTTGCCAAAGAGATGTGTCCAGAGAAGGCCGATTTATTTAGTACAGTGAGTCTTTTAGGACATACAATTACACGGAGGATTGAAGAAATGGGAGACAATTTGCATCAGCATTTGCAAAACTCCACAAAAAAAACTTTCCTATTTTTCCTTGGCACTCGACGAAAGCAATGATGTTCGTGATTCTGCACAACTTCAAATTTTTATTCGTGGGACGAATGACTATTTCGAAGTCACAGAAGAGCTTGCTGCACTGCAAAGCATCAAAGGAACAACTACAGGAGAGGATATCTTTCGATTTAAAGCTTTCGTGACTGCAGGGATTCATCTTCTTGGTTCTTTCGGTAAAGTCACATAGAAGGGAAGTAATAAAATCATTCTCACGACGTTTCGGCCACATCGCAAGCAGCCGTCCTCAGGTGAAAACCAGGTCTGTTGGGGAGACAGCGTCTGAATGAAACAGCACACGAGCTTGGAGCATATATAAGCTGGGTTGGAAGCGGGGGAAAGAGCGCCTTGACAAAATAATTTCAATATCAAGAGGAATTTAGCATATTTATGGGAAATGCAGGAATGTGATTAGTACTACATATGCCCGTGCTGCATATGTAGTACTAATAACATTCCTGCATGTCCCATAAATATGCTAAATTCCTCTTGATATGCAAATTATTTGTCAAGGCGCTCTTTCCCCCGTTTCCAACCCAGCTTATATATATGCTCCAAGCTCGTGTGCTGTTTCATTCAGACGCTGTCTCCCCGACAGACCTGGCTTTCACCTGAGGACGGCTGCTTGCGTTGTGGCCGAAACGTCGTGAGAATTATTTTATTATGTTTTATTTTTATTATTTTATCACTTCCCTTCTACGTGACTTTACCGAAAGAACCAAGAAGAGAGGATATCTATGAAAAGGTTTGCCAAACTGTGAATGGTTTGGAGCTGAACTGGGCTAAACTAGCCAGTGTGACAACTGATGGTGCTCCTAGCATGGTGGGGTCTAAGAAAGGAGTAATTGCTCGCATTAACCAAGAGATGGACAAACATAACCATTCTCATCCAATAGCCATACACTGCCTCATCCACCAACAAGCGCTGTGTAGTAAATCACTGAAGTGGGACTCGGTTATGAAATTTGTGGTATCTTGTGTTAACTTCATTAGAGCTCATGCACTAAACCACAGACAATTTCAAGCATTTCTGTCTGAGCTAAATGTTGACTATGAAGATGTTCTGTATCACACAGAAGTCCGTTGGCTGAGTCGAGGGAGAGTTTTGAAACGTTTCTATGACTTACTTCCGCAGATTACAGCTTTTCTGCTTTAAAAAAACAAAGAAGTACCAGAGCTCAATGATGCAGAATGGAAATGGCACCTTGCCTTTCTGACAGATGTAACAGAGCTACTCAACAGTTTCAATGTGCAACTTCAAGGAAAGGGGAAGCTCATCTGTGATATGAAATCACATGTCAAAGCATTTGAAGTAATATTAGGCCTCCTCATCAAACAAGTGAAGGAGGAAAACTTCTGCCATCTCCCCACAACTCAAAATCTGTTAGCGGAAAAACCATTGGTTGCATTCCCAAACAAAACGTGTGGATTCACTGGAAAAATTGCAAAAGGAGTTCCAATTTGGATTTAAAGAGCTTCATCTCCATGAACAGGACATACAGCTTTTCCGTAACCCATTTTCTATTGACATTGAAAATGTGGATACAATTTACCAAATGGAACTGGCTGAACTGCAGAATTGTGACTCTCTGAAAGACGCATTCAAGTCAAGCAGCCTTCATAATTTCTATGCATCTCTCCCCTCTGAGACATATCCTCATCTCAGGAACCATGCACTCAAAATGGCAACCATCTTTGGCAGCACTTATGTCTGTGAACAGACTTTTTCCAGAATGAAACATTTGAAATCTCCAACCAGATCTAGACTAATAGATGCACACTTGCATCACTTGTTACGACTAGCAGTGACAAATATGGAACCGGACATTGACCATCTCATTAGCCAAAAGCAGGCCCATAGTTCCCATTGAAATACTGGCAAGTTTGTTGATTTAACTTTACTTGTTCTTCATTTTAAATATTGTATTTATTCCCGTTTTGTTTCTTCACTTCAAAATAAGATATATGCAGTGTGCATAGGAATTTGTTCATAGTTTTTTTTTAACTATAGTCCGGCCCTCCAACGGTCTGAGGGACAGTGAACTGGCCCCCTGTTTAAAAAGTTTGAGGACCCCTGGTATAGGGGAAGGACACTTTCACACAGAGACGTGCTTGCACGTGCACAACAACAACCGCCATTCGCCACTAAGTGGCGGTGACGTTACCACTGCGCTTACGCCAGGCCATGTGCACGTTGAGGCCACGTGAAGTGTCGAACGCCCGCTGGCAGGAGGTCACCGGGCAGACCCAGCAGGTGCCAAGGGTCGACTGACTGAGATGACTGCCCGATGCACCACCTGTGCCCTCTTCTGTGCAAGCTTCTTGTGTTTGAGCCACCCAGTGCTCCGCGTGTTGTTGTGAGCGTCTCTCCTCTGCCCTCCGTTGTTGCTGGAGAACGACTGCTTACAACTGCCCAATAGCATTCTTAACAAGCCTCCTCCTTAGAGGCCCATCTTGACACCGCTGTTGTATATATTGTTGTATATATTGTGATTTAAAAAATTATTAAATAAAATATAGGTAACATCATTAAATAAAAATGTACTATTGGCTCTCTCGTTGCTTCGTGGTACGTTTCACCAATCGTGATAATATCAATGAATCTCAGCTTCAACATGTACGCTTCTCGCTTTAACATGAATGGTTCTCGCTTTAAAAATTGCATGTGCAATTGTATCAGGTCTCGGGAATCAGATCTCACCGCAGGATACAGTTTGTTATTACGACAATTATGCACAGGATTAGGAAAGAAGCACACAGAAACCTGTTTTTAATCTAAGCAACTTTAATCTCAACTTCCAATAACATCCAAAAATTATAATCATCAGAACACCAACAACATTGTCCATGCAAGTTTAGTGTAGCAGCGCAGACTGGCGACGAGGAGCGGCAATTACGGGTGTACCCACCCAAGGGGAAGAACTGGGCCAAAGGTCATGGAAGGGAGAAGAACTGGGTCAAAGGTCATGGAAGGGAGAATAACTCAGCCAAAGGTCATAGAAGGGATCCGTCTTTCAGCTCCCAGAACCAGCTGGAAGGTTCGAGAAGGGGGTCGTGGCAAGAGCGGGGCCAGATCCCGCTGGAAGGATAAAATGGGGCGAGAGAGGGAGTTTGGTGGCTGTCCGTGGGAATCAAGGTCGTCTCGCCGTGGAAGTCGTCCTCGTCGTAGCCATCGCTGCTGCCATGCTTGTCATCGTCCGACGCCATCTCTGCTGGATAGTCAGCCAGCTATCCAGTCAGTTAGCGTCGTCGAGCTCGGTGGTCAGGTTAAATTTCCCACACTAACACAGCCACCTCGCACGGCGAGCTCGACATTGCTGCTCTGCGATCTGCCATTAACATGATAATCTCTCACATTAACATGCTAATATCTCACATTAACATAGCCACCTCCACGCCCTCGTCGTGGAGGCCACTGTCTGGTCACATTAACATCACTAGCCCTGCCCACTTCGTTTATGACCCTTGGGCTACACCATTTTAAAACCCTTAAAACAGTCTGCCTTACCAGCTTTCCCCCTCTTTTCTCCTCCTGATGACGATTGCTTGTGTTTTCATCGAGACGTAGTTTTTTTTTTAACCTATCTTCGTGATTTTACCGAAAGACCGAAGAATATGAATTCCTGCTGTAACGAAAGCTTTAAGTCAAGATTTATGCCAAATAGTCATTATAAAAACCTTTTGCTCCTGGGCTGCACCATCATATAACAGCACATTCTATCACTAAACTAACGTTTAATACCATAATGTTGGAAAATATTCCTACGCGGTGGTGGTCAATTCAAACATTACAACTTTTCAAGCAAAGGCTTGTGAGTAAGTACCTCTACGATGCCTGTCTCCCTTGTGTTAGGGACGCTAGCGAAGCAGTAGGGGGTGCTCATTTTGCCTTTGTTGTTTGAAGGGAGGAGTTCCCAGGCCTCCGTTACTGTGTTTTTTTAGAACGCGCTAAATCCAGATATGTAAAAAACTAAATATTACATAAAAAATAGGCGATATGATTCTTCATAGAATTTTTTGAAATGGCATATATACAATACCCCTAATGATGTTCGTCCACTTCACAAATGGGGCCCTAAAGATAATCCAAATAACTACCGACTTATCTCATTTTTGTCTCCGTTGATGAGAATTTTAGTAACTACCAAATTAGCAGTTTCCTGTCCGACAGCAATCTATGACATCTAAAACAATCTGGGTTCCGAAAAAAATACAGTACCACATCTGCTGCACTAGACTCTCTGAATCACATTTACAGTAGCCTTGATAATGAGCAGTACTGCGCCATTTTTTTCTTGACTTGTCCAAAGCCTTTGATACAGTAGACCACAACATCCTGCTGAGTAAACTAAGTTGCCTCGGTTTCTCCAAACACGCAGTAGAATGGTTAAAAATGTACCTCTTTTCTCGCACCCAAACGGTATGCACAGATAGTTGGAGGTCAAACAGTGTTAAGATAACAAAAGGGGTTCCACAGGGTTCCATCCTCGGCCCCCTCTTGTTCTATGTTTACGTAAATGACTTGGACACTGACCTGGATCATTCCAGGGTAAATCTTTTTTGCAGATGACACAATACTGATTACTGCCGGCTGCTCTCCGGATGACGTGATTGATTGCTAAGCTCCAGGGTGATTTCAACAAAATACATCAGCTAGTTGCTCTTAAACTAGTCCGGAATACCTCCAAAACCAAGGTGCTATGCTTCTCACCAGGACGAAAGCAGGAAGTTATTTTCCACAATTACATTACTTAAATAATTATCAAATAAAGCAAGTCAAGATCTATAAGTATATTGGGGTCATCCTGGATTCGAAACTGAATTTAGAATATCACATTGATTATATTGGTAAAAGACAAAAATAAAAATTGGTTTTCTGTATCGACAGAAGCACTGCTTCCCCCCTATGTTCCGTTTGGAATTTTTAAAAGCTACCATATTGCTTCTACATGATACTGTGACATTGTACATAATCAGCCCCAAGTACTGTACTGAAAAAGATTAAACAGTGATTTGTGAACGGGTATTACTGAGGCAGAATCCATCTCCTCAGTAACCCGTGACCAACACCCATCTTTGCAGCTGTGTATGGATCTCCAAATATCTGAGAGAAGGCTGCGGTAAGCCTCCTCATTCTCTGACATGGGATGCTGTAGACCGTGAAAGGGGACATGTCGCTTTTTCTCAGCCAGCCTGAACACCTCCTCTGTCTGCCAGGGTCTCTGGGGAGATTTGGACAGTGCACCCAAAGCAGCCATTGCCACAGTCCTATAACTCGCCCATTTCCCCTCGACATCAGGAATGGTGGAAGATGCAAACCCCAGCTGCAAGTGATCATGAAATTCTCGCTTGCAACTTTCATTAGCAAGCTGAGACCAGGCCGCTGTGTATTCGAATAGGGTCCTGGATGCACACCCAAGAATGGCATGCGCATCTTAGAGATGATAAGCCGATGGTGAGTGGGCAGATCAGCTCTATGGTAGGGCCTGGTGTCAAGGACATAGGCCCGTATACACTTTTCCATCATTACGTAGTCCAGATGTTCTTGTTTGGACCCGGCATGCATCCATGATGTTGTGTGGATGCACCAATGCTGGAACAGTGTGTTTGTAATTACAAGCCCATGGGCTGCACACAAATCTGGCAGCCTCCAACCGTTGTTTTTGAGCTGATCTGCCCGAAGCCTTCCAATTACTCCAGACTAGGTGCCAGCATCATGACCCACTCGGGACTCAAAGCCACCCAACAAGATTACTATATCTCGAAGGGCCACTTTAGCTAGCACCTGTGACAGGAGGTCATAAAAGGCATCTGATTTATCGGCCTTGCCTGCATCCCTCCACTTATGTTCATCTTCGGTGGGGGCATAAATAACCACGACCTCCATACCTCACCTTTGATTGAATGGAAGGCGAGCCCACAGTAGCCTGGGTCTTCTAATTTCACACACCTCACCGCTATGCTCCCATATCCCCTTCATTATTTTGTTCAGAATGAAATACACTCCCTATTGTTTGGCAGTCTTATGCCCCGAGTAGAGGACTATCCACCCCTCATTGTGGCTGGAGCCAGTCCACCGGACCTGCTGAATGCCGCAGAGATCCAGCCGGTACCAGTCCAGCTCCTGACAGAGGAGTGGCAGTCTCTCCTCCGCAGTGAGCGTTCTAACATTCCACGTGGCCACTCGCAATGGCTTCTTGCTGTCTCTGGAGGAACCCCAATTGTAATGATTCAGGCCCTTGGCTACTCCAAATGGGGTTTATCCAGGAGACGTCACAGAAGCCTGTCCCCGCGGGGCCTTGCTGTCTGGTGGGGTCCGGACTTTCGTCCCCCATCTGCTCCCTATCCTGTACCCCCGTGAGTGCTGCGGATCGTGTGTGCATGCTCTCCCTGCGCTGATGTTGGCCGCGGAGCGCAAGTTGCCGCCGCCGTGCGCGTGAGATAAACAGCACGACAATGCGCAGCCGATTACGCGCTCGAGCCGCGGGGTTGGGGGTCAGGGGCCCACCACCGCGCCGCACTTACGCAAGTAACGAGCACACGCACGATCGCATAAAGCTAACAGCTTCAATGCGCACAGCGGTTTCGCACACGCGAGCGGGGCACACGCCGACACAACGACTCGTCCCCTCCCGCACTCGCACGTGTACGTCAACACAAGTATCGTACAAGGACGAGTCTCCTCTCACACGGCTGCGAAGGCACGCAAACACACAAAAGCGCTCTCCCTCCTCCTCTTCTCGCTCCCCCCGGCCGTGCGATCACAGCGCGCTCCGGCGCCGCGGCTCGCGGGTTCACCGTGTGCGGCTTGCGGGTTTTACCGAGCGCGGCGTGCACACACGCGAGCGACGCCCACGCTCGAGCGAGAGCACGTAAAACCCCCCTCTTGCGCGGCCGCACGTTTATACAAATACACTGTGCGCTCCCCGGGCGTCAACACACACACCTCCGTACCCGCACAATCGTACAGAGACCACGGCCTTTACGCATACAACGACCACACACCCGCGAATGCAGCGCACGCTAATACCACGTGCAAAAATACCCAACAACACGGTTTTATTACTACGCTCGAGATTTTATTAGCCCTTGTTAACCAACCGAGCCACCCGTGTGTGTGTACGGGCCAGCAAGGCGCTTCTAACCCACACTCTGGTGGCGTGCAGCCCTATTCTATGCTGCGCTCTCTGTTAAACTGCTTTCCTCTCGTCCTTACCCCGAACTAACCCTTCTCCTACGGATCCTACTCTCCGCTCTGAGGTGTTGTAAGGCGCGTAATACGATACCGTCTGTAGTCCTTGGTGGCCTTGCGGCGCTCAGATCGTCTAGCAGACAATCTAGCGGTTCGCCCGATGACTCCTTCGTCGCTGACTCCATGTCAAAACTCCAGAAGAAGAGAGCCTCCCCTACTCTGCCCTCCGTCCTTTATCCTATTCACATCAAAGGCTAGGTGCCCCCGTCCCAACCGCCTTGGTCTCTCGACCAATCCTGAGCCTAGGATTTCCCGCCCTTTTGCGATCCCGCCGGCTTTTGACCTTTCGACCAATCAGTAGCCCCGGGTCCGTCGCTCTCCGCCAACGCTGCTCTTTTTTTTTTGGTCCTGATCCCAGCTATCCGCCTTGCTGACCCGTGTTTGTGTTTGTATGCGTTTCTAACTGCGGGGCTCTCTGAGCTCGCCGTGGTCGTGCGATCTCAAATCCGCCCACGGCACCGCAGTGTTACTTGGCCTGGGAAGGGTCCTGTCAAATTCCCTGGCCCTGAGAAACCGTGGGGTAACCCCCCGAGGGGGCCCTCGGGTGAAAACTCAGGGTAGGTGACCCGACCACGAGGCCCTACGTGGGAGCGGGTGCGTGCTTATGTGGGGGGGGTGATGGGGGGAAGTGCGGTGGGGGAAGCCGGGCGGCTCCCTGGCTCGGCAGAGCGGCCCCGTCGCTGTGGCACCACATAGCCCCCCGGGGTGCCAGTCCCCGTCCCGGGTTGACTGGAGCACCTCGCCTGGGTTGCCCCCACGAGGTATCGCCGCGGGGTCCGCGGGATTCGCCCGGCCCTTGTGGCTGGCCTCGGGGGTGGCGGCTCCGTCTCCTGGGGCTCCGGCGGTGGTCTCCTCCTCCATTCCAACGGCTCCCCTCGGCCTCTGGCACCTACGGGCGGGGAACAAACTCAGAGGCGGTGGGGTTTAAGGGTCGCCGTCCTCGTCGCCCCCGGCCCCGCCCGGGGCCCCTCGGAGCCCGGGGCTCCGTGGGGCCCATATACTGCGCGAGGCCCCCGGGCACGGGGGGTGGGGGGACCCCGGGGTTTCGGGGTACTTGGACGGCGGGGCTCCGCCCCTCGGGGGCTGCTCGCCACGGCTTCAGTCAGCGGATGTTGACCACCATCTCCCGGCCCCTCTCTCCTCCCTGAATCAGCACCGTCCATGGTGAGATCTGCCGTCTCACAATCCAGGGTCCTCGCCAGTAGGTGGTCAGCTTCCCCACCTGTCCGGCACCGACGCGGGGAGTGTACAGCCACACCTCGGAGCCCGCAGTGTAGAAGGGGGGCTCCATGCGGGGTCGGGCGCCCTGCTATTTCCGCTGGTGCGCGGCCTCTCCGTGCGGGTAGGCTCGGCCCCTGGCCCCTCGCAGGGTCTCCAGCAAGTGCTCCACGGGGTGGCTCCCTTCCTCCCGTTGCGGCGGAGGGACACCGAACAGCAGATCTGCGGGCAGGCGAGACTCGCGACCAAACATCATTAGGAACGGGGTCTGTCCTGTAGATGTGTGAACGGCGGTGGTGTAGGCGAACAGGGCATAGGGGAGGTGTTCGTCCCAGTCCTGTTGATTCGCGGCCGCCATGCGTTTAAGCTTCCCGGCCAGAGTCTGGTTCATCCTCTCTACCATCCCGTTCGCCTGGGGGTGATACGCCGTGGTTCGGTCCTTCTGGATCCCGAACTCTCGGCACAGTGCCTGGAATAGTTCGGCCTCGAATTCACTACCCTGGTCGGTAATGACTCGTTCGGGGATCCCGCGCTTAAGTACGTAGTTTTCCACGAAGGCACGGGCCACTACGAGGGCTGTTTTATCCGGGATAGCCACCGCCACGGGGTAGCGGGTGAAGTACTCCACCGCTACGAGAATATATCGGTTGCCCCGGTGGGATCGCGGAAAGGGCCCCTGCAGGTCGATTCCGACCAACTGATTCGTCCGACTGACACGGAACGGCCTCAGGGGTACCTGGTACCTCGCCGGCTTATGCCCACACTGCTGACAGGCCCGGCAGCCCTGCACCCAGGCGGTCACATCTTGCGCCAATTTAGGCCAGAGATACTGGCGACGCAGAGTCTCCCGGGTGCGCCGTTCCCCATCATGGCCCCCGAGCGGGTGGTCGTGTACCAGTCATAGTAGTTGGGGTCGCACATGGGTGGGAACGCAGATGCACCCCGGCTGCCCACCGTCGGCCAGTTCCCTCACCACCCCGTTTTCTACACACAACCGGGCATACAAACCGCTTCAGGGCCCTGGTAGTGCATCCTTCTTCTCTCGCAGTGCCGCCTCCACCGCCGCCAGATCCGGATCCCGTTGCTGGGTTTGTCGCAGCTGCTCGTCGTCCAAGCCCGGGAAGGCGCAGCCGACATCCTCTTGGATCCGCCCGGTTGGGGTGGGATGATCCGTCTTTCCCCGGGCTCCTTCTGCAGGGGTTCCTGCGGCGCACACCGCACTCTCTCTCGGGGGGGGGAGTTTAGTTTCTGCGCGCTCCTTGGGTTCTGCTGCCTGTCGGCAGCGTCCCCCCGTGAAGCACGGGCAGGCGTCTCCCTCCCTCGTCTCAGCGCGCACCGCGGGCCGCCTTGACAAGGCGTCCGCGTTCGCGTGTGTCCGCCCCGCTCGGTACTCGATCTGCAGGTTGTACTCCTGCAGCTGCGCCAGCCATCGAGCCATCTGCCCCCGCGGTTCCTTGAATGTAAGGAGGAACTGCAGTGCATAATGATCGGTGCGCACATGACATCTCCTGCCATACAAGTACGGTCGGAACTGTTTACACGCGAAAATCACAGCATACAGTTCCTGACGGGTTACGCAATAGTTCAGCTCGGCCCCGCTCAGGGTCCGACTGGCGTACGCGATGACCCGCTCCGTTCCACCCTGCACTTGCGACAGCACCACGCCCAGCCCACTGCTGCAGGCGTCAGTGTCCAAAATAAAATCGGTGGTGAAATCTGGGAAAGCCAAGGTGGGGGTGTGGGTGAGGTGGTCTTTGAGTGTGGTGAAAGCCGTCTGGCAGGCCTCCGACCACTGATAGGGGTTCTTAGGGGAGGTGAGTTGGGTGAGGGGGCGTGCAATCTCACTGAATCCCTTTACAAATCGACGGTAATAAGTGGCGAGTCCCAAGAATGACCTGATCTCCGTCAGGTTCCTCGGCCGCGGCCAATCCACTACGGCACGCACCTTCTCGGGATCGGTGCTCACCCCTGCCTCGCTGACTCGGTGTCCGAGGTACCCCACCTCGCGCTGCGCAATGTAACACTTACGCGGCTTGAGCTTGAGATGGGCTGCTCGCAGTCGCTGGAATACTTCCCGCAGCCTGGACCAGTGTTCGGACAGCGACCTACTGAACACTATTACGTCGTCCAGGTAAATCAGGCACTGTTCCCACTGCAAGCCCCGCATCACCAACTCCATCAACCGCTGGAACGTCGCGGGCGCGTTAGTGAGTCCGAACGGCAACACTCGAAACTCAAACAGGCCCATCGGGGTGGTGAATGCTGTTTTTGGCCGATCCTCCTCCGTCATCTCCACCTGCCAGTAACCGGACGCCAGATCGAGGGTGGAAAAATACCGCGCTCCTGTGAGACTGTCGAAGGTGTCGTCGATGCGTGGGATGGGAAAAGCGTCGCCGAGGGTGACTGCGTTCAATTTTCGGTAATCAACGCAGAACCGAGTCGATCCGTCCTTTTTCATTACCAGTACCACCGGGGCAGACCAAGGGCTCGCGGAGGGCTGGATTATGTTATCGCGTAGCATATCCGTGACTGCCTCTTTGATCTGGGTCCGTTCAGGCGCGCCCACTCGGTATGCGGGGAGTTTGATGGGTCGGGCCGCACCTGTGTCAATTTGGTGCTTGACCAGGTCGGTCCGGCCCACGTCCGAATCGTGCTCACTGAACACGTCGGCGTACTCCCGCAATAACCCGCGCAGCTGATCGGCCTCCCCCTTAGGTAAGGCTGCCCAAGGCACATGTAACGCATCCTGCAGTGGAACAATCTCGGCTCGGGGGGTCGGGCCGACCCGCCAGGCCAGATCCTGGCTGTCCTCGGGGTGGCCAGGGTCCTCCGCCCAGAGTGCGAACACCAAGTCGTTCGAGTGGCGAGCGTGCAGGGGGTGTACGGTGGCTACCGGGGTGCGTCGTCGTATCATTGCCGGGGTACTGTGTGGGTTAAACACACGTATAAACAGCCGGCCCCCATCTGCGTTTACCAGTGTGGCTGACCCTACCACCCCATATCGCGATGCCAACTCCGGGTGAGGAGTCAGCATTACCTCGCCCGATGGTCGGTGGGTTGGGTCGGTGGAGAGGGTTGCCACTGGCACCAGCATCTCAGCGAGAGGCCCGATGGTGACGGCCGACACCAGCGTAGCGGCCACGGGTGTGAAGCGTGGGCGATTCGGCTCCTGTCCTAGGAACGGAATCCGCTCCCCGCTGCCCTCCACCGTAGCGCATCATTGCCGGGGCTGTACGTTAAGTCCTAACTTTTCCAGGAGGTCCGTTCCTGCAATGCATTCGTGGCACAACGCACTCGAAACGTAGAATTCCTGTGTGCACACCTGGTTTCCTAGACGGACCTCGAGGGAGACCTTCCCCAGCAACCCCATCCCGGCTCCGCTTGCCGTGTGCAGCGCGCGATCCGGGGCCTGCAGGCAGCCCACGTCCACCCCGAGCATGCTGCAGTGCGCGGCGCTCATGAAAGAGGCCACGGCGCCCGTGTCCAGCAGGATCCGGGTGCGCTGCCCGTTCACCTGGCCTTCCACCAGCGACGTGGCTCCCGTTATCCCTGCCACCAGCTCCCGCAGCCAATCGCCCGAGGTCCCCGCGCCCTTGGGCATTGTCGTTGTAACTTGTTTATGGATCACTCGCTCGCCATTATTACCGTCTTTTTGCATCGGGACCGCTTCGATTGCACCCCCAGATGGTCCACTCTCTAGGGGGCGTTGGGGTTTAACCCCGGCGCGTTTCTAGCGCGGGCGATCTGCGGACAGTCTCTCACGAGATGCCCTCGCCGGTCACACAGGTAACACGCACGGGGGGCCGTCCCGTAGGAGCCCCCCCGTCCGTTCCCTATCCCCCCTCCGGCACGCCGCTGCCCCGACTCTGCCTCTAGTCGAGCCACTCTCCCAGTTAATCCTCCTACCTCGGCCTGGACCGTCTCTACCATTGTCTCCAGCGCAGTCATGTGTGCCCGTACTTGGGTTACCTTGTTGTCTACTTGGGTTACCCTGTCACCTACCTGGGTTACCCTGTCGCCTACCTGGGTTACCTGGCCGGAGACATCCTTTATACCCGTTTGTATACCGGCAACCCATCCCGGGGTTGTCTCGCGGGACACTGGAGGCTCTCTTTCCCGGCCCCTTACCGTCCTCGCGAGCTCCTGTTCCTCCTCCTCGTCTTCCGAGAGCAGGCTCGCAATGGCGCGCTCTCGTCCCAGCCCCCGGAGCTGCGCGCGTTCGCTGTGAATTCTTTCACACTTACGTGCGCGCTTGACAAGGGCGTTAAAGGGAAGACGTGGGCAGCTCATGTCTGGCTGCCACCACGCCGTGCGAGACAGGTACCGCTGGATTTTCTCGGCGGCCAGTTCCTCAATAACATCAGTTGCGTACCCCGGGCGTGCGATCTTTGTTAACTCGTGCACATCCTCGGCGTAATCACGTAAATCCTCGCCAGGTTGGCGATGGCGCGCCTCTAAGGCCGATTTTGCTTCCTCCTCGTCACGCGTGCCAAAACGCTGATCGAGTCGGCGCATCAGCTCCTCTAGCTGTG
Source organism: Lethenteron reissneri (assembly GCF_015708825.2). NCBI lineage: Eukaryota > Metazoa > Chordata > Hyperoartia > Petromyzontiformes > Petromyzontidae > Lethenteron > Lethenteron reissneri. The sequence goes on from NC_083847.1 coordinate 1,285,525, forward strand.
TCTGTGCGCTCGCGGGTAACGCTTCTACAAAATCGGCTGCCCGCCCATCAAGATTCATATTAAGTTGACGTACTGCCTGCGCATCCGTCCATCCTTTAATTTCCTTGGCCCCTAAGAGATTGCGGGCGAATGCCTTCCACGAAGGGGCCCCCCGGCCGGTAAATATTAGTCTTATTTTAGCGTGAGGTAACGCGGGGGTCCGTACCGCTTCTGATACCAATTTGTGGAGGCTGCTCGCCTCTGTCTCCATCGTCCCCTCCGTATCATTACCCCCTTGCTGTCTGGTGGGGTCCGGACTTTCGTCCCCCATCTGCTCCCTATCCTGTACCCCCGTGAGTGCTGCGGATCGTGTGTGCATGCTCCCCCTGCGCTGATGTTGGCCGCGGAGCGCAAGTTGCCGCCGCCGTGCGCGCGAGATAAACAGCACGACAATGCGCAGCCGATTACGCGCTCGAGCCGCGGGGTTGGGGGTCAGGGGCCCACCACCGCGCCGCACTTACGCAAGTAACGAGCACACGCACGATCGCACAAAGCTAACAGCTTCAATGCGCACAGCGGTTTCGCACACGCGAGCGGGGCACACGCCGACACAACGACTCGTCCCCTCCCGCACTCGCACGTGTACGTCAACACAAGTATCGTACAAGGACGATTCTCCTCTCACACGGCTGCGTAGGCACGCAAACACACAAAAGCGCTCTCCCTCCTCCTCTTCTCGCTCCCCCCGGCCGTGCGATCACAGCGCGCTCCGGCGCCGCGGCTCGCGGGTTCACCGTGTGCGGCTTGCGGGTTTTACCGAGCGCGGCGTGCACACACGCGAGCGACGCCCACGCTCGAGCGAGAGCACGTAAAACCCCCCTCTTGCGCGGCCGCACGTTTATACAAATACACTGTGTGCTCCCCGGGCGTCAACACACACACCTCCGTACCCGCACAATCGTACAGAGACCACGGCCTTTACGCATACAACGACCACACACCCGCGAATGCAGCGCACGCTAATACCACGTGCAAAAATACCCAACAACACGGTTTTATTACTACGCTCGAGATTTTATTAGCCCTTGTTAACCAACCGAGCCACCCGTGTGTGTGTACGGGCCAGCAAGGCGCTTCTAACCCACACTCTGGTGGCGTGCAGCCCTATTCTATGCTGCGCTCTCTGTTAAACTGCTTTCCTCTCGTCCTTACCCCGAACTAACCCTTCTCCTACGGATCCTACTCTCCGCTCTGAGGTGTTGTAAGGCGCGTAATACGATACCGTCTGTAGTCCTTGGTGGCCTTGCGGCGCTCAGATCGTCTAGCAGACAATCTAGCGGTTCGCCCGATGACTCCTTCGTCGCTGACTCCGTGTCAAAACTCCAGAAGAAGAGAGCCTCCCCTACTCTGCCCTCCGTCCTTTATCCTATTCACATCAAAGGCTAGGTGCCCCCGTCCCAACCGCCTTGGTCTCTCGACCAATCCTGAGCCTAGGATTTCCCGCCCTTTTGCGATCCCGCCGGCTTTTGACCTTTCGACCAATCAGTAGCCCCGGGTCCGTCGCTCTCCGCCAACGCTGCTCTTTTTTTTTTGGTCCTGATCCCAGCTATCCGCCTTGCTGACCCGTGTTTGTGTTTGTATGCGTTTCTAACTGCGGGGCTCTCTGAGCTCGCCGTGGTCGTGCGATCTCAAATCCGCCCACGGCACCGCAGTGTTACTTGGCCTGGGAAGGGTCCTGTCAAATTCCCTGGCCCTGAGAAACCGTGGGGTAACCCCCCGAGGGGGCCCTCGGGTGAAAACTCAGGGTAGGTGACCCGACCACGAGGCCCTACGTGGGAGCGGGTGCGTGCTTATGTGGGGGGGGGTGATGGGGGGAAGTGCGGTGGGGGAAGCCGGGCGGCTCCCTGGCTCGGCAGAGCGGCCCCGTCGCTGTGGCACCACATAGCCCCCCGGGGTGCCAGTCCCCGTCCCGGGTTGACTGGAGCACCTCGCCTGGGTTGCCCCCACGAGGTATCGCCGCGGGGTCCGCGGGATTCGCCCGGCCCTTGTGGCTGGCCTCGGGGGTGGCGGCTCCGTCTCCTGGGGCTCCGGCGGTGGTCTCCTCCTCCATTCCAACGGCTCCCCTCGGCCTCTGGCACCTACGGGCGGGGAACAAACTCAGAGGCGGTGGGGTTTAAGGGTCGCCGTCCTCGTCGCCCCCGGCCCCGCCCGGGGCCCCTCGGAGCCCGGGGCTCCGTGGGGCCCATATACTGCGCGAGGCCCCCGGGCACGGGGGGTGGGGGGACCCCGGGGTTTCGGGGTACTTGGACGGCGGGGCTCCGCCCCTCGGGGGCTGCTCGCCACGGCTTCAGTCAGCGGATGTTGACCACCATCTCCCGGCCCCTCTCTCCTCCCTGAATCAGCACCGTCCATGGTGAGATCTGCCGTCTCACAATCCAGGGTCCTCGCCAGTAGGTGGTCAGCTTCCCCACCTGTCCGGCACCGACGCGGGGAGTGTACAGCCACACCTCGGAGCCCGCAGTGTAGAAGGGGGGCTCCATGCGGGGTCGGGCGCCCTGCTATTTCCGCTGGTGCGCGGCCTCTCCGTGCGGGTAGGCTCGGCCCCTGGCCCCTCGCAGGGTCTCCAGCAAGTGCTCCACGGGGTGGCTCCCTTCCTCCCGTTGCGGCGGAGGGACACCGAACAGCAGATCTGCGGGCAGGCGAGACTCGCGACCAAACATCATTAGGAACGGGGTCTGTCCTGTAGATGTGTGAACGGCGGTGGTGTAGGCGAACAGGGCATAGGGGAGGTGTTCGTCCCAGTCCTGTTGATTCGCGGCCGCCATGCGTTTAAGCTTCCCGGCCAGAGTCTGGTTCATCCTCTCTACCATCCCGTTCGCCTGGGGGTGATACGCCGTGGTTCGGTCCTTCTGGATCCCGAACTCTCGGCACAGTGCCTGGAATAGTTCGGCCTCGAATTCACTACCCTGGTCGGTAATGACTCGTTCGGGGATCCCGCACTTAAGTACGTAGTTTTCCACGAAGGCACGGGCCACTACGAGGGCTGTTTTATCCGGGATAGCCACCGCCACGGGGTAGCGGGTGAAGTACTCCACCGCTACGAGAATATATCGGTTGCCCCGGTGGGATCGCGGAAAGGGCCCCTGCAGGTCGATTCCGACCAACTGATTCGTCCGACTGACACGGAACGGCCTCAGGGGTACCTGGTACCTCGCCGGCTTATGCCCACACTGCTGACAGGCCCGGCAGCCCTGCACCCAGGCGGTCACATCTTGCGCCAATTTAGGCCAGAGATACTGGCGACGCAGAGTCTCCCGGGTGCGCCGTTCCCCATCATGGCCCCCGAGCGGGTGGTCGTGTACCAGTCATAGTAGTTGGGGTCGCACATGGGTGGGAACGCAGATGCACCCCGGCTGCCCACCGTCGGCCAGTTCCCTCACCACCCCGTTTTCTACACACAACCGGGCATACAAACCGCTTCAGGGCCCTGGTAGTGCATCCTTCTTCTCTCGCAGTGCCGCCTCCACCGCCGCCAGATCCGGATCCCGTTGCTGGGTTTGTCGCAGCTGCTCGTCGTCCAAGCCCGGGAAGGCGCAGCCGACATCCTCTTGGATCCGCCCGGTTGGGGTGGGATGATCCGTCTGTCCCCGGGCTCCTTCTGCAGGGGTTCCTGCGGCGCACACCGCACTCTCTCTCGGGGGGGGGAGTTTAGTTTCTGCGCGCTCCTTGGGTTCTGCTGCCTGTCGGCAGCGTCCCCCCGTGAAGCACGGGCAGGCGTCTCCCTCCCTCGTCTCAGCGCGCACCGCGGGCCGCCTTGACAAGGCGTCCGCGTTCGCGTGTGTCCGCCCCGCTCGGTACTCGATCTGCAGGTTGTACTCCTGCAGCTGCGCCAGCCATCGAGCCATCTGCCCCCGCGGTTCCTTGAATGTAAGGAGGAACTGCAGTGCATAATGATCGGTGCGCACACGACATCTCCTGCCATACAAGTACGGTCGGAACTGTTTACACGCGAAAATCACAGCATACAGTTCCTGACGGGTTACGCAATAGTTCAGCTCGGCCCCGCTCAGGGTCCGACTGGCGTACGCGATGACCCGCTCCGTTCCACCCTGCACTTGCGACAGCACCACGCCCAGCCCACTGCTGCAGGCGTCAGTGTCCAAAATAAAATCGGTGGTGAAATCTGGGAAAGCCAAGGTGGGGGTGTGGGTGAGGTGGTCTTTGAGTGTGGTGAAAGCCGTCTGGCAGGCCTCCGACCACTGATAGGGGTTCTTAGGGGAGGTGAGTTGGGTGAGGGGGCGTGCAATCTCACTGAATCCCTTTACAAATCGACGGTAATAAGTGGCGAGTCCCAAGAATGACCTGATCTCCGTCAGGTTCCTCGGCCGCGGCCAATCCACTACGGCACGCACCTTCTCGGGATCGGTGCTCACCCCTGCCTCGCTGACTCGGTGTCCGAGGTACCCCACCTCGCGCTGCGCAATGTAACACTTACGCGGCTTGAGCTTGAGATGGGCTGCTCGCAGTCGCTGGAATACTTCCCGCAGCCTGGACCAGTGTTCGGACAGCGACCTACTGAACACTATTACGTCGTCCAGGTAAATCAGGCACTGTTCCCACTGCAAGCCCCGCATCACCAACTCCATCAACCGCTGGAACGTCGCGGGCGCGTTAGTGAGTCCGAACGGCAACACTCGAAACTCAAACAGGCCCATCGGGGTGGTGAATGCTGTTTTTGGCCGATCCTCCTCCGTCATCTCCACCTGCCAGTAACCGGACGCCAGATCGAGGGTGGAAAAATACCGCGCTCCTGTGAGACTGTCGAAGGTGTCGTCGATGCGTGGGATGGGAAAAGCGTCGCCGAGGGTGACTGTGTTCAATTTTCGGTAATCAACGCAGAACCGAGTCGATCCGTCCTTTTTCATTACCAGTACCACCGGGGCAGACCAAGGGCTCGCGGAGGGCTGGATTATGTTATCGCGTAGCATATCCGTGACTGCCTCTTTGATCTGGGTCCGTTCAGGCGCGCCCACTCGGTATGCGGGGAGTTTGATGGGTCGGGCCGCACCTGTGTCAATTTGGTGCTTGACCAGGTCGGTCCGGCCCACGTCCGAATCGTGCTCACTGAACACGTCGGCGTACTCCCGCAATAACCCGCGCAGCTGATCGGCCTCCCCCTTAGGTAAGGCTGCCCAAGGCACATGTAACGCATCCTGCAGTGGAACAATCTCGGCTCGGGGGGTCGGGCCGACCCGCCAGGCCAGATCCTGGCTGTCCTCGGGGTGGCCAGGGTCCTCCGCCCAGAGTGCGAACACCAAGTCGTTCGAGTGGCGAGCGTGCAGGGGGTGTACGGTGGCTACCGGGGTGCGTCGTCGTATCATTGCCGGGGTACTGTGTGGGTTAAACACACGTATAAACAGCCGGCCCCCATCTGCGTTTACCAGTGTGGCTGACCCTACCACCCCATATCGCGATGCCAACTCCGGGTGAGGAGTCAGCATTACCTCGCCCGATGGTCGGTGGGTTGGGTCGGTGGAGAGGGTTGCCACTGGCACCAGCATCTCAGCGAGAGGCCCGATGGTGACGGCCGACACCAGCGTAGCGGCCACGGGTGTGAAGCGTGGGCGATTCGGCTCCTGTCCTAGGAACGGAATCCGCTCCCCGCTGCCCTCCACCGTAGCGCATCATTGCCGGGGCTGTACGTTAAGTCCTAACTTTTCCAGGAGGTCCGTTCCTGCAATGCATTCGTGGCACAACGCACTCGAAACGTAGAATTCCTGTGTGCACACCTGGTTTCCTAGACGGACCTCGAGGGAGACCTTCCCCAGCAACCCCATCCCGGCTCCGCTTGCCGTGTGCAGCGCGCGATCCGGGGCCTGCAGGCAGCCCACGTCCACCCCGAGCATGCTGCAGTGCGCGGCGCTCATGAAAGAGGCCACGGCGCCCGTGTCCAGCAGGATCCGGGTGCGCTGCCCGTTCACCTGGCCTTCCACCAGCGACGTGGCTCCCGTTATCCCTGCCACCAGCTCCCGCAGCCAATCGCCCGAGGTCCCCGCGCCCTTGGGCATTGTCGTTGTAACTTGTTTATGGATCACTCGCTCGCCATTATTACCGTCTTTTTGCATCGGGACCGCTTCGATTGCACCCCCAGATGGTCCACTCTCTAGGGGGCGTTGGGGTTTAACCCCGGCGCGTTTCTAGCGCGGGCGATCTGCGGACAGTCTCTCACGAGATGCCCTCGCCGGTCACACAGGTAACACGCACGGGGGGCCGTCCCGTAGGAGCCCCCCCGTCCGTTCCCTATCCCCCCTCCGGCACGCCGCTGCCCCGACTCTGCCTCTAGTCGAGCCACTCTCCCAGTTAATCCTCCTACCTCGGCCTGGACCGTCTCTACCATTGTCTCCAGCGCAGTCATGTGTGCCCGTACTTGGGTTACCTTGTTGTCTACTTGGGTTACCCTGTCACCTACCTGGGTTACCCTGTCGCCTACCTGGGTTACCTGGCCGGAGACATCCTTTATACCCGTTTGTATACCGGCAACCCATCCCGGGGTTGTCTCGCGGGACACTGGAGGCTCTCTTTCCCGGCCCCTTACCGTCCTCGCGAGCTCCTGTTCCTCCTCCTCGTCTTCCGAGAGCAGGCTCGCAATGGCGCGCTCTCGTCCCAGCCCCCGGAGCTGCGCGCGTTCGCTGTGAATTCTTTCACACTTACGTGCGCGCTTGACAAGGGCGTTAAAGGGAAGACGTGGGCAGCTCATGTCTGGCTGCCACCACGCCGTGCGAGACAGGTACCGCTGGATTTTCTCGGCGGCCAGTTCCTCAATAACATCAGTTGCGTACCCCGGGCGTGCGATCTTTGTTAACTCGTGCACATCCTCGGCGTAATCACGTAAATCCTCGCCAGGTTGGCGATGGCGCGCCTCTAAGGCCGATTTTGCTTCCTCCTCGTCACGCGTGCCAAAACGCTGATCGAGTCGGCGCATCAGCTCCTCTAGCTGTGTCTGTGCGCTCGCGGGTAACGCTTCTATAAAATCGGCTGCCCGCCCATCAAGATTCATATTAAGTTGACGTACTGCCTGCGCATCCGTCCATCCTTTAATTTCCTTGGCCCCTAAGAGATTGCGGGCGAATGCCTTCCACGAAGGGGCCCCCCGGCCGGTAAATATTAGTCTTATTTTAGCGTGAGGTAACGCGGGGGTCCGTACCGCTTCTGATACCAATTTGTGGAGGCTGCTCGCCTCTGTCTCCATCGTCCCCTCCGTATCATTACCCCCTTGCTGTCTGGTGGGGTCCGGACTTTCGTCCCCCATCTGCTCCCTATCCTGTACCCCCGTGAGTGCTGCGGATCGTGTGTGCATGCTCCCCCTGCGCTGATGTTGGCCGCGGAGCGCAAGTTGCCGCCGCCGTGCGCGCGAGATAAACAGCACGACAATGCGCAGCCGATTACGCGCTCGAGCCGCGGGGTTGGGGGTCAGGGGCCCACCACCGCGCCGCACTTACGCAAGTAACGAGCACACGCACGATCGCACAAAGCTAACAGCTTCAATGCGCACAGCGGTTTCGCACACGCGAGCGGGGCACACGCCGACACAACGACTCGTCCCCTCCCGCACTCGCACGTGTACGTCAACACAAGTATCGTACAAGGACGATTCTCCTCTCACACGGCTGCGTAGGCACGCAAACACACAAAAGCGCTCTCCCTCCTCCTCTTCTCGCTCCCCCCGGCCGTGCGATCACAGCGCGCTCCGGCGCCGCGGCTCGCGGGTTCACCATGTGCGGCTTGCGGGTTTTACCGAGCGCGGCGTGCACACACGCGAGCGACGCCCACGCTCGAGCGAGAGCACGTAAAACCCCCCTCTTGCGCGGCCGCGCGTTTATACAAATACACTGTGCGCTCCCCGGGCATCAACACACACACCTCCGTACCCGCACAATCGTACAGAGACCACGGCCTTTACGCATACAACGACCACACACCCGCGAATGCAGCGCACGCTAATACCACGTGCAAAAATACCCAACAACACGGTTTTATTACTACGCTCGAGATTTTATTAGCCCTTGTTAACCAACCGAGCCACCCGTGTGTGTGTGCGGGCCAGCAAGGCGCTTCTAACCCACACTCTGGTGGCGTGCAGCCCTATTCTATGCTGCGCTCTCTGTTAAACTGCTTTCCTCTCGTCCTTACCCCGAACTAACCCTTCTCCTACGGATCCTACTCTCCGCTCTGAGGTGTTGTAAGGCGCGTAATACGATACCGTCTGTAGTCCTTGGTGGCCTTGCGGCGCTCAGATCGTCTAGCAGACAATCTAGCGGTTCGCCCGATGACTCCTTCGTCGCTGACTCCGTGTCAAAACTCCAGAAGAAGAGAGCCTCCCCTACTCTGCCCTCCGTCCTTTATCCTATTCACATCAAAGGCTAGGCGCCCCCGTCCCAACCGCCTTGGTCTCTCGACCAATCCTGAGCCTAGGATTTCCCGCCTTTTTGCGATCCCGCCAGCTTTTGACCTTTCGACCAATCAGTAGCCCCGGGTCCGTCGCTCTCCACCAACGCTGCTCTTTTTTTTTGGTCCTGATCCCAGCTATCCGCCTTGCTGACCCGTGTTTGTGTTTGTATGCGTTTCTAACTGCGGGGCTCTCTGAGCTCGCCGCGGTCGTGCGATCTCAAATCCGCCCACGGCGCCGCAGTGTTACTTGGCCTGGGAAGGGTCCTGTCAAATTCCCTGGCCCTGAGAAACCGTGGGGTAACCCCCCGAGGGGGCCCTCGGGGTAGGTGACCCGACCACGAGGCCCTACGTGGGAGCGGGTGCGTGCTTATGTGGGGGGGGTGATGGGGGGAAGTGCGGTGGGGGAAGCCGGGTGGCTCCCTGGCTCGGCAGAGCGGCCCCGTCGCTGTGGCACCACATTGGCATTTCCTGGATGACATTGCTCACATCCACCACAGCATTACCATCCGGCCCTAGTGAGGAGATAGGTGGTTGTTTTTGCTGGACACTTGAACACGCACACACATATAATTAAACGAACACGCACACACACACGTGCACACACATGGACATGAAGACATGCACATGTGATCAAAGAAACACATACAGATACATACACATGGACATATATAGATACACACACAACACATGAACATGCACATGTATATTAACATTCACATATATACACATGGACACGCAGACAGAAACGCACACATGAACAGAGACACACAATGACAAATCAATCTAAGGATTTCACCCCCATCGGTGGCTCTGATGTCAGAAGAAAACATTCATTCCACATGTGCTGTTGTTGAAGCTGGTAATTGAGTGAATCCCCAAAACAGGATTGGATATTTTTTAGAAAGTAAGATATTCTAGGCCGATAAAAGAAACACACGGAGGTCATAAATAATTCTGAGTCAGGAGCTGCTGCTGCTGCTACTCCCCAGCATGGGGTATAAGGCAACGTTATGCGACGCATCGGAGAGAGAGGACAGGTTTCATACACATGTAATGCGAGCGGAAATGGGGTTGCTGCTGGGCTCTTGCCCAATCACACGGCCCGGTATGGGGGGCGTGTGGGAGGAGCCGCCGTTCACCTCGGCTCCAATTGGAAGCGAGGTGAATGGAGGTGGAGCCAGCAGGGCAGTATGGGAAGGCCGGATCTAACGATCCGGAAGGGGAAGAGTGAGGGTCACGTGGGAGAGACGATATAGAAGGAAGCCCGGAAGTGATCGGGGCCAGTTGATGGAGTGAAGAAGCGGGACCACGTTGGGTGGCCGCCGCGCCATCAGCCACGTGGCTGATGGGGCTTCGGCACACCGTCGGCCAGCGGTGTGCGGAGCGGGGAGGAGTGGAGCGACTAAGGGAGAGTGCGTGCGGGGCGCACGCGAGAAGGAGCTGACAGAGGAGCGTGCGGGGGCACGCAAGAGGAGTAACGGGAGAGCGTGTGCGGGGCGCGCGCGAGAAGGAGCTGACGGAGGAGCGTGCGGGGCACGCAAGAGGAGACGCTGGTCCCTTGTCAGAAACCAGCGGGGTGTGAGGACGAGTGGAGGAGCAAACGGAGGAGTGTGTGTGGCACGCGAGAGGGAGGGTGCGCGGGGCGCGCGCGAGACGACTCTGGTCCGTGGAGGAGACCAGTGGGGTGCGGAGAAGAACCTGAATAAAAGAAAAGCGGAGACCAACAGTGCCTGACGGAGTCTTTTATTACACACACACAGATACCCATATACTCAGATACTCAGACTCATACAGAGACCTATAGACTCACAAAGAGACCCATAAACTCACGCAGAAAGTCAAAGACACGCATTGAAGCCCCTAAACTCATATAGAGACCCATAGACTCACACAGAGACCCATAGATTCACACAGATGCAAAAAACTCACACAGAGACCCATAAACTCACACGATGAACTATAGACTCACGCAGAGACTCATAGGCTCACACAAACTCAAAGACTAACATAGAAGCCCATAAACTAACATATAGACACAGACTCAGACAAAGACACGGAAACTCACACAGAGATACATAGTTTATTGTCCTTCTCCCGCACCTCCGGTTATATATGTAGTTATAGCCTACATATTGTATATACGGGGGTTAAAAAAGCATGCGTAGCTATTTGAGTAAACGTGAGTCGTAACTTGCAAAGCAATCCCACCAACGTTGAAATAGCGAATCGGTCGTTGCGCCACCTGGGAGCGTGTTGCATGCGCTGGGACTTAGTGCAGCAGTCTTTAACTCACGATGCGAGAGAGAGAGAGCGTCTCTCTATCTCCAGTGCTCCTGTATTTAAGACCCCGTGGGCTGAACACAACATCCGGCTGTGGTGGTTCACCGGGCTGCAATGCGGACTTGGATTCTGACGCCTAAACGCTCAACTCCGGTCCTTTAACTGGACGGTGTCCTGTGCTTTATGAATGTCAATTTAACCCAAAGTAGCAGTAGGCTGTCGCCACCAATATTATTGATGATAGATTTTTTATTGGAGAAAAATGGCGTAAGTATAAGTTAACCCGACATAGCCCATTCAGTAAAGGGTTGTCACGTAAACAAAAGGTGGCCAATTAAGCTTGATTTGAAGCTTTCGTGACTGCAGGAATCCATACTCTTTGGTTATTTCGGTAAAGTCACGTAGTTAGAAATTAACTCAAATAAAAACAATCACGATCGAAACGTCGTGATTTGTTTTAATTTATTTCTAACTACGTAACTTTGCCGAAATAACCAAAGAGCGTGGCCAATTAGTTTCTACTTCAGCACTAACCGGTTGTGTGTTGCTTGAGAAAATCTATTGCAACATTAACAATTTTTTATTACCATGACGTTTCGCTAACACCTTACGCCAACCATCATCATCATCATCGGGCGACTGACAGAATGTGAAGAGATATCTACCTTACTTCCGGTCTTAAATAGAGAAACGTGGCGTCATCACTGTGAGCCAATCAGAGAGCAGAGGGTGATTATTGTAATCCTGTAACAATGGATTATGTTAATCTTGAACAGATGGCTTAATCACAGTTAATCAGTATTGTGATGCCTTTACAAGGCATACAATTGTACGGTGTATTACTTAATAATAAGCTTCCAAGCAGTGCTAAGCCTGAATCAGTCAGAACGGTTAAAGTTATTTTTATTTCTCTCAAATTCAATGCCTTCTCGAATTAGTCTTGGCCAAATGATTATTAGTGTTACACAACCAAAGCAACGTTATCAAAATCAATTTAATGCCCTTGTTGGCATGCTTGTTCTGCACATGCCAACAGTTGTGTTTGCAAGTACTTAATATTTCTTCAGTGTTATTTTAGTCTCATATAAAAAAACATAGTAATGTTTGTAATGTTTTTTCAACCTATCTAACGTACTTTACTGAAAGACCCAAAGAATATGAATTGCTGCAGTCACGAAAGTTTTTTTCAATCTCAAACAAATGTTTTGTACCGTCTGTCCAACAAAGCATTTAACTACGAGAGCAATTAATCCGGTACACACCTTCTGTTGATAACTTCGAGCAGCTCCTCTTTAGTCGGGGAATCTAGTTTTTGTATGTTTCACCATCGTGGTCATCATCAGCGCGTGTGAGTTCATTGTGAGTGAGTGAGCGAGTGGAGTGGAGTTTTGTCTATTCTGTGTTAAGTCGGTGAACTGCAGGGTTGTATAGACGCGTGCTATTACTGTCGCTGAGAGTTTGAAGAGTTGGTTGTACTTGATTGTTAATGAATTATTATCCACCACAGTTGGTTCACGTTCTTGTGCATAACGAACCAAGGCACAGTTACTACATTCCAAATCTTGTTAAGATTCTCAGTATTCCAAATCGAGTTATTGTCCTTCTTTCTGTTGCCGTCAAAGCACATTTAAAAATCTGTGTTGGTGTCCGATTAAAAATATTGAGAGAATTGCAGAAAATGGATCGGAACTCCTCTCTCTCCCAGGTTAGCAATGAGCAACCCTCAAAGCTATCAGCTGGAATTGGAATATTTCCTCAATCACTGCCGATGCCGGATGGGAAAATTGGTGGGGTTTCAGGACTTTCTCAGTTGGTGCAAGCGGCTATGTCTCTCTGCATTGTCTAACCGATTCATAATCGCCCAGACACCCTGGCCGGCAAGGAGAGAGGTGGCTGAGAAAAAGTGCCGGGCCTATTTTTCCTCTGGTGAGAACATCTCACATCCCAAAATTAGTTGTCATTACCACAGCTTTGGAAATATTTGCAGATTTTTGTTGAGCATTTTTCTGAGATGTTTCCCAAAAGCTTTGTGTAAACTTAAGGGGGGTGCATGCGCGTCCGTGTGAATGTGTTCCTGATCTGTCTTCCCATACGCGCCGATGAAAAAAAAATCTATTCACTCTGAGTACAGGATATAGCCGCTGAAAACGGCGTCTCTATGCACGTCGAAGAAAAAATGAATGTACGGAGACTCCAACTCCAGCCACACCTCGTCCCCAGCTTTGAGACTCAGCACGACGCTGCCACTTATTGCGGAAAACTTATTTTACATATTTGGTGTGGTGTTTATTTACGCGGAAAACTTATTTTTTTCTCCTGAGTTACTTTATTCGCAGCATCCCACACGGATGCTCCTCACGTTCAACACCACGTACTCATGTCGCTAACTCTTTCTTTCTTCCTCCGCTAGCCTGTTACTCCCCACTCTCCTAGCCTGTCACGGACTCTCTATCTGTACACTCTGCTAGCTTCTCACCCCGCTAGCCTATCACACTCAGACTAAAGATTTTCCGCTAGTCTTTCCACTGATAGCGTGTCTCGCCCGTGCCCCCAGCGGGGGATCAGCCATCACCTCTGGGAGGACGAGGTGTGGAGGGCAAGGTCCCGGACTTCTTTTAAATATGTTCACTGCTTCATCTCCAACCAACTCAATCCAGTTGCTTCACACGTTCCCCTTATATCCCCCTTCTCATTAAGTGCCCTCAGATGACCCTCATTAAGATGTCGTCTCTCGCACGTGTTCTCACCCTCAGCCAAATGCGTTTGCATTTGCAGCCAGCCAATCACTGCCTCGTTTAATTGATGGCGTCTCTCTGTCTGCTGTCTCCCAGGCCACCCGCCTGCACCTGCTCGTCCTGAGCTGGCCTCACAGGTTGCAACCCCGTACATGAATGCAACTGCTGTTTGCAAACCCTGCGCGCGTTACGCCACTACGCATAGCTCAGTGAGAATTACTTGGTAATAAAATACATATATAGAATCAGCTGCTAGGAGCACACGAGTCAGTGTCACAGTCTCACCTGGGTCCCCAGTCAAGCCTCGAGCCCCGAGCTCTCCCTTGGCTCCGGGTGCTCCGGTAGCGCCTGCGACAAGAACAAAGCATGGCTCGTCCGCTCAACAAGCCACTCTCAATACACACCACTCGCCTCCACGCACTCTCCTGCCTCTCCCTCTCATCTCACTCCACTCCCCTCCACGCACTCTCCTGTCTCTCCACTCTCAGCTCACTCCACTCCCCTTCACGCACTCTCCTCTCATCTCACTCCACTCCCCTCCACGCACTCTCCTGCCTCTCCCCTCTCATCTCACTCCACTCCCCTCCACGGATTCTCCTGCCTCTCTCCTCTCATCTCACTCTCCTACCCTCCACGCACTCTCCTGCCTCTCTCCTCTCATCTCACTCTACTCCCCTCCACGCACTCTCCTGCCTCTCCCCTCTCATCTCACTCCACTCCCCTCCACTCAATCTCCTGCCTCTCCCCTCTCATCTGACTCTACTCCACACGAGACACTCTCCTACGAGAATGAGCGAGTGAACGATCAAGGGCATGACATGGTGAGTGAACGTTTGAGTGAGTTAACGTTTGAATGAACTAGGGAGTGAATGAGTGAGTGAACGATTGAGTGAGTTAATAAGTGAGTAAGTGAGTGAGTGAACGAGTGAGCGAGTGAATGAGTGAGTTAGTGCGTGCACGATTGAGTGAACGAGTGAATGAATGAGTGAGTGAATGAGTGAGTGAACGATTGAATGAGTGAATGAGTGACTAGGGAGTGAACGAGTGAGTGAACGAGTGAGTGATCGAGTGAGCGAGCGAGTGATCGTGTCCCACCACGAGCGCACCGTGGGGGGGTCTCTGGGACCCGACCCCTCACCGTCTCTGCCGTCCCTCCCGAGGGCCCCAGGGGCGCCGTGCTGCCCCGGGGCTCCGGGCTGTCCGGGGATCCCGTTGATGCCCGCGCAGACGGTCTTCTCCTGCTGGGCTCCCACCACCACCACCACCCCCAGCAGCAGCGGCAGGGCCGAGATGGACATCTGGGGACAGCAGTGGCGAGATGTTAACTAGGTCGCCTGGTATACAGGATGGATTTAAACACGAACTATTATTTTATTAAATCCTTTATATTAAGTTCACTTGCTTGCTTGCTTGCGCTTACGACCGTGCAAATCTTTCGGTCGCTTTTTAACCCACTTCCCGTGATCCAATCGAGCTGACATTTTGCACACAGACTCCTTGTGCGTGACAATTTATTTTTGTGAATTTTTTTTCCCAAAATTTTCCACTTTTTAGGAATTTTTTTTTTAAATCCTTTATATTAAGTTCACTTGCTTGCGTGCTTACGACCGTGCAAATCTTTCGGTCGTTTTTTAACCCACTTCCCGTGATCCAATCGAGCTGACATTTTGCACACAGACTCGTTGTGCGTGACAATTTTTTTTCGTGAAAAAAATTTTCACAAATTTTCCACTTTTTAGGAAAACATTTTTTTTACTAACACAATAATATATTTTTCCAAAAACACAGAAAATTATTCAAGAAAACAACAAAAATGTACAATATAAACAATCATACAAAAACTGAAAACCTTATAATCCATATATACGACTTTCCTTGTATTTAATTTAAAATACCAATGTGATAAAAATGAAACTCTTACTCAAGAAAAACAGAAATGAATAATAAAATAAAAGCGATGCCACGCATATAAAGGATTTACGGGTTAATTTTTTTTACCAATTAAGGTATGAATGAGCTGCTATACTGTAAAGTCGATCTTTTTTCAAAAGCGCCCTGCCCATCACAAATTATAGTTCAATGAAGTAGGCTTATCATTGTCACGTGGAAACTTATATCAAAGCTCTAAACACGTGGTGATGTTGATTTTAAATGTGAATGAGAAAAACTGGAGGACCCGGAGTAAAATACACGCGACCACAGAGCGACACGAAATATACAGCAGACATCAGGGTGGCAATCGAACCCACGACCTATATACCAATCGAGGTAATTAACATCTCCACAGGAAGAGAAAGAGAGAGACGCAAACTCCAAATACACAGCAGCAGGCATCATCGAGGTGTCGATTAAACCCACGATTTCCTGCATACCAGGCGAGGGCGTTAACATCTCCACAGGGAGGAACAGAGAGAGATGCAAACTCCAAATACACAGCAGCAGGCATCATCGAGGTCTCGATTGAACCCACGACTTCCTGTATACCAGGCGAGGTCGTTAACATCTTCACGGGGAGAGACAGAGAGAGATTGACACAAACTCCAAAGAAGGAGCAGCAGCAGGCATCGTCAGGGGCCCGGCGATCGAACCTGACGAGGGAGAATCAGAGACAAGCGCGGAGATGTTGTATACTAACCCTTCTTCCATAATTGAGATTAATAATATTTGATGATTTTTATATATTATCTTTTTACTTGTTTTTTTTAATGAGTGAAACACACCAAGCGCAGCAAACTGCAAAACACCAGGTGTTGTTAAGTAATGAACCGGAGGAGGGCTAGGATGGCAGAATTTACAACGTTGCTTCAAGGGAAGATAAGGCCTGATGAACGGGCACATGTCACCCGTGCAGGCGGCAGAGACAGTGGGAGTGTCAGCCAGACATAGTTAAGGCAAAAGCCCAATCATCCTGCATGGTTTTAAAGTAACGTCAAAATTCGAAATTCAACAACAGAGTAGGCTAAATTATCGATCCTCGCGCTCGCTCAAATTGGAGACCAGGCTGCGAGCTACATCAATGAACCATTGCCCATTTGCTAATCCAATACTGAATGTTAATATTACTGAAGTCAAAACGAATTCTATGACCTCAGCACATGGGCAAATAATAGGGCAGTGTCGACTCAAAGGCAATGGAAGAAAACAGAGGCGCCTTTGTCTAAATCACAACCACAGAAAGCCAGGAATCATCACTGATTGTGTGTTCAGGAATTCCGAGCTAGTTAGAACACGTGCACAGGGGGGGAGCTGATGTAAACAACCCTGTGCGTCTGGATGTGAGGGGGCCTTGGACCTGGAATCAAGAATAAACACTCCCAGAGCAGAAGGTTGGCAGGGGGAGAGGTGATTTAAAAGAGGGTTGTATATCTCTCAAGGCACAAGACCCAGCTGAACAACACGGCTGCGGGGGTCACCAGAAGTTCGCATTCGCCTAGTTAAGACAAAAAGCTCAATTATTCTGTATTGCTATTAAAGTAACGTTAAAGTCGGAATTTAACAACAGAGTAGGCTAAAGTTATTGATATTCACACCCACTCCAATTAAACCAGGTCACAAGTTACGCCTACTGAACCATCACCATCATTAAGTCAATATGAAATGTTATTTCCATACTTCAATACTTTCTATACAATTCGACCCGAAGCATATGACAATCAGAACCTTCCTAAGTCAAAATTGAATCGCACCCAGACAGGAGCGAATAGTCAATATAAGGTTGAAGAGGGAAGGAAATCAAGAGCACGGCGAACTGCAAACGTAAGCAAAAAGCCGGGAACAACACCAGCCCAGCAACAGCGAGTGGGGCTTCGACAGGCCATAAAGTAGAATAATAACTCCCGGGGTCAGGGGACACAAGAAGAAGCAGGCAGACAAAAACCAGAACTGACTCCAAGGTTCAACCGCCCTCACCTACTCAGGGGTGACGGAAATTAATGAGGCCTTGAATTAACGGCAGGCAACAACAACGGCGAGCAGAGATAGGGTGGGGCAAAGACTGCGGGCTAGGAATGCAACTTCGTGTCAGTAAAGCCCTGACAAACAAGTTAAGTTAAAGACATCACAATACATAATATCGCACATAACATCAATGTTAACGCTATTCACCGTAAACTATATTCCGCTTATATAACCATCCAGGCACCAAGGAATACGAATTCCTAGGATCAAGAAACTTACCCCTTAACCTAAGATATCGGAAATAAATTAATAGTAATAAGTATATGCATGAAAGACAAAAGTAAAACTTATGGAAAAGCCAGGATAACGGGATGAATCACCACCAGGTCGAATATAAATACATAATAAAAAAAAACGATGTTAAACCCAGGGTCGGAGAGAAAGGGAGATCCCGGCCGTCTTTGTATCCCCGCAGCGCGGGATAGGAGTGTGTGTACGCTCGGGGAAACACCTACACTTGGGTCGGGAACCACGATGGGAAACGACAGACCTTAGGTTACATACAGAATCATAACTGTGAAATAGTAAGGGACAAATGTTAACTTAAAACTTTTAACCATTTCTTTGTGCGCCGGGTCGGAGAGAGTGTTGCCCCCCTCCAGGTTGTGCAACACGAACAAAGACGCCTATGAGACGATTTGTAACGTCTGTGTTTTGGGTTCATGAAGAAGGCCAGACAAGAGATAAATTGCACCCAGACAGAGAGACGACTTCGAGACAATTTGTAACATCTGGTTGTTTGCTCGTGGGTTTTATGGAGGGAGTTGACAACGGAATATACCGTCAGTGATGCACACAAGGACATACGGACACACACATGGACACACCTGCCTACGGACAGATCCTGACACAGCAAAAATCGGAAGCCCCGCCTTGTGGGCGGGATCCAGGGGGATTTTTCAGCATAAAGGAACGGATCCTGAACATTGGAAACCAGTGCGACGGGAGGGTCCACTCAGAAGCTCGACCGGGAGGGTCGACTCAGGAACGAGTGCGACCAGAGCGGGTCCACTCAGGAGTGCGACCAGAGAGTCGACTCAGGAGTGAGGGCGACCAGCGGGTCGACCCAGGAGCGAGCTCGACCGGGAGGGTCGACTCAGGAGCGAGCTGCGACCAGCGGGTCGGCTCGACTCATCTTCAGCTCGTCAATCTCTGCTGCCGCCGGAGATCTCCGCTGCCGCCGATGGTGAGCGTCGCGACTTGGCGACGATCCAGCGCTGCACGCTACGAGCGAGTTGTGGGCGCCACCTACCGACCGGGTTCCGAACTGCGACAGCGTATCAACAGCCATCCGAGCCAATTCACCACGGTGACAGGAGAGCGCCTGATACGTATGACGCGCACCGCCCCCTCACCACACGACCACCAGGCGTCTGTTTGACATAAAGAATCGACTCCGAACACTGACTATTCAAGACAACTCCTACCACTCAAACACACTCGAACCCATAAGTCATCCGTGGCTGGGAAGGCATCACAACGAGACCGAGTGGTGGCCTCCGTCGTATAAGAGTATTCTTAATTTTTATCTTTAATATTTAGTGGGCTGTACTCTTAATCGCATAAATTCCCAACAGATCCATCAATACGAACTGATTCTTGGCACCTCCTTCCGCCGAGCCACGCTCACGTGGGGAGTGGTGGCCACCGGATCCTTATCAGGTGATCTGGTCCCCAATTAGTAAACTTGGTATAAGATAACGATCTTCGGAAAAGGAGCACCGTCGCAGGCCCTTACTCCGAGCCGTTCTGCTGTCAGATAACCTGCCGATGTATCTGTTGAGATTGGTGCCTTTAAGAATAGTAACTGTTTTGATTGTGTTTTTTTTTATCGCCGTATAATCTTTCAAGTATCTTTCAGTCATAATCGCCGCACGTACTCGCATCCTCTACAGAATATTCAACTGTCCCGTGACCCAAGGTGTTAACAACGTGATAAGGGTTGCGTATGATCAATAAGGAGTGCGGTACTGCGTGAACAATATTGAGTATAATCATTCATTAACGTTAAGGTTTTCTTAGCATAGTATTTGCATGTTTTAACGACTCTCTCTCTCACTAACAACCATCGCGTTATGCGGGATCCATGTGCAGTTGTCAAAGTGAAATCAGACAATCGTTGATGATACTGTATTGATGCCGTATTGACGTTCCGGGATTGAGAGTTCGCATACTATATCATAGTTAAGGTTGAATTAGTAATAAATTGATCAATACAGAAGTGGTTGTGTGATTCTTTCCTGAAATCTATGCATAAGATCTGCTTCTGCGTTGAGATTTGAACTTGGTGACCTTAATAAACACACTAATACATACTCAGTAAATGTTAAAGCGATAACGGGGTGAACCGGGGTCTGGTTATCATAACGACTTGCGTTATCATAATTACACCCACTCGCATAATTAATACGATTACCTCTCGAATTGGCATAATTAAAATGTGCGTAATTACATAATTAACATATTTCCGGATAATTACACATTTGGCCAAATTTCATTAATTATTATTATTTCCACTGAATATTCATAACCCACACATACAACATAATAATTTCACCCACGCACGCATACAACATAACAAATTTTCATACCCAACATATACAACATAATGGGGGCTCGTCTTCCGGGATCTCTCGCAGACAGTTTATGCATGAATTCAGGAACGAATCACTGATGTGTTAATCAAAGTGTTGTGAACTAACGTTGCCTTGTGATTGTAAACGGGGGTATACAAACAAAACGCGCTCTGAAGGGAAATACCAGAGTAGCAGAGTATAACAAAGACAGCTGGGCTGAGATTATTTGCTCGAGTTAAACTGACGCATCCTGTGATACAATTGTTTATATGTGCTCTGAAAGGGAATTCTAGAGTAACTCACGACGCACATGAGATGTTAGAATTAAGATACACTCTTAAGTCTATTAACCACACTACATAATAGAGATGGCACAGGATCCACAACATTCTGAGTTTGACACACCAACGCATAACACTGATACAGAGTGGACCTCTGAGGAGGAGATGGAATCTATGGAAAAACAATATCGGGAATTTGTATTAAAACGTACTGGACGGACTGCTAGCCAGCAGACGGAGCAGAGAGATATATGGGAGGGGAGCCATACAGAAGATGTTAAGGCCCATAGAAGGAAACTACTTAAGGACTGTGATGAAATGTGGCAAAGCCAAACGTGACGTAAAAATTGCAGAAATAGCGAGGGTAGACTCGTATCTCCTCGCACAGACAGACAGAGAAAGATTATGGAATGAGGAAAAATTTGAAAGGGAGAGACAAGAGAAACTGTCCTTAATGGTGCAGGTAGAGCGTCTGCACGCCCTCGTGAGAGAGAAAGAATCCGCACTAAATGCACCAGTGAAACACCCAGACGTTGATACACAGAACACATACGGGAGTAACAATTTACCACACTCCGAGCCACGGGGACGTAGCCCAGGGCCAGATCCCACAATGAGTGTGGCTACTATGCAAAGCAATTTTGATAAAGTAACACCCTCGCAAATCGAGGAGAGAGAAGAGGAAATAATAATACAAACGGGAAAACATGAGGCCGACCACCCCAACGTTAGAGAGAGACAAATAATTAACCCTAAGTCATCAGGATACACTGTAATGATAGAGCGGGAAAGGGCGGAGCTGGTGCAAGACGGGAAACATGACATAAACAGAACACCAGGCAGACGCACGCTACGCAAGTATGACCGACATGATGCAGATGACAGAGACAGCTCACCAGAGAAACGCACCTCGCACAAACACGACCAACACGACACACGTAACAAGAGCTCACCAGAGAGACGCACATCACACAAGCAGGAGCCATGGGATAAGCAGAAATCACCGAGCCAAGTTGACCCACGTAACAGGTGCAAAAGGCACTACAAAAGTTATGTTAAGCAGAGCCACCGTGATGGTGACGGCTCATCTAACACTGACTCCTCTGACAATGACCAACACGACATGGGTACCAGAGAGAGCTCACCAGAGGGACGCATGACATGTAAAAATCACCCACGCAAAACCACCCGCACCAAAAATCCCAGAGACAGGAATCCCGATAACCATGAAGCACGAGACAAACATAAATTCAACACCTCACCTAGCAGGCACCACACACGTAGTAGGCAGCATGAAGGTCGAGGACAAAAACACTCACCACATAGACACCGCTCAAGGAGATCACGCACACCAACCCACAAGCACGAATCACAAGACCCACATAAGGAAAACAAGAGACACAAGCAACGGGACAGATACGAATCCTCGGACAGAGGGAGATCACGACACAGACACGGGACACATGACAACAGTGATAGTGGAGACAAGGGTAGCTCAAGGGAGCACTCCTCAGGAACCGACACCACTGATGACGAACAACACACTTTTAACAGTAAGACACTAAAACTAATGGACAAAGCACTCGTGAGAATTCCCTATTTCGATCCACATAACAAAAACAGGGATATCCACACTCACATAACTACAGTAGAACAGGAGGCTAAGATCCGGGGTCTGGGTAAATCAGCAGAAAAGGCATGTTTATTATCAAGGAGCCTACATGAACCCGCCAGACCATGGGTAGCCTCCCTGCCAAATAGGGTGAAGAGTGACTTTAAACAA
Organism: Lethenteron reissneri; assembly: GCF_015708825.2. Taxonomy (NCBI): domain Eukaryota; kingdom Metazoa; phylum Chordata; class Hyperoartia; order Petromyzontiformes; family Petromyzontidae; genus Lethenteron; species Lethenteron reissneri. The sequence goes on from NC_083847.1 coordinate 1,307,564, forward strand.
TTGAGCCGAGCAGTAGTTAAGAGATTTGGGGAATACTCCACACTATCCGAAGGATTGAACGCGGCAAAGTTGATGACCCAGCGTGTAGACGAAGACCCACGAGATTATCTCCTACGCCTTAAGAAAGCATATTACGCAGGGGACGTGGACAATGCCCAGGGAGATAAGACAGTCTTAAAAGTGATGTTCTTCCAATCATTGAGACCTGAAATAGTGAGAATAGTAGGAATGATGTTGGACCCCGAGACTGCCTCCCTACGCCAGATTGAAAGCAAGGCCCACACGGCCTGGGTGAACGGACGGAAAACCACTGGCATAGCCAAAACCCACATCGTCACCAGAGATAAAGAATGCCTCGATCTGGAGGGAAGCGAATCTCCAAGGAATAATATTAGCGCCACACGGGGTAGACATGAATTCCCCCAGGAGAGGGCGCCTAACCCAATAGAATCGACACCCGTCCACAACACGCTGAATAACGTTCCACGTGGGGGGAGGAACGAGGCCAGAGGAACTTGGCACCCACAGCCGCCACCACCATGGAATTCAGAAGAGGGCGGAGGCTGGAATTATGGACGAGGAAGAGAGAGTGACGGGCCACACCTACCCCGCGGAGGCCGACGCCCACCAAACCAGTCACCATATCGTCCCCTACTGCCGCCTCCACCAGCAATAGAGCATAGACCGCCGTTAGCTAACAGGAATCGATATGCTCACCACATTAGGATGGAAAAAGAGCTCCTAGGGAGTATGAAGACTTCCATGCAAGTAGCGAAGGGAAGAATACCAACTATACCCACACAGGAGGAGGGCACACCCAGAGCAAAGGTAGCCCAAGTGAACGTAGAGAAGACAAGAAGCCTCGAAGCAATCACCGAAGTGGTACCAGAAGGAAAAGGGTACCATCTGGGGGAATTGATTCCCGTAGGACCAGTTGGACGAGTCCACGTGGAAGTAATACTGCAAGACACCCTGACCAGCCAAGGCCTTTGTGATACTGGAGCAGAAATATCCATGATATCCAGAGAATTATTTGACGAACTCCAGACTGCCCTCCAGAGGAAGAATGAAACACTACAAGTGATGCCAAGTAAACTTACCTACTCAGGATGTGAAGGGACCCACATGCGACCATTGGGCAAAGTTATGACGAAGTTGACATTCAACAAAATCAACATGAACCATCCCCTATATGTCATACAATACCCAGGAAAAGAACTGATTATTGGGATCGAACTACTGAATCGCCTGAAACCCATTATGAACCTTGAATCCCGACAAATTTGGGCACAGTCAATGCCGGAGCAACAAAGGGACTCAGAAGATGAAGACGTTATGAGAGACTCCACGGGAATCCAAGTGATAACACAAGAGCTCGACGACCTATCAACAACAATCAGGAACGAAGACGAGCTCCCAGCAGGAATTCGAATCACTCAGCTAATGACTAACAGACTGAGAGAAGACCGAAAGGAAGCCGACTTAGAGTCAGTATCACCAAATGACCGTCCCCTCATGGAGTATACACCGCCCCCTGGAGGCCAAACCGACGAACTGCAAACTGATGAAGGAGAATACAAGGGCAAGAGCGTATTACCCTCGGATGAAGCCAAGGCAACTCAACCAATAGTAACGCAAAAGGAACTTTCAACCGAGCCGCCCGAAACCACGAAGGCCCTAGATCCAAACCAAGAGAAAGGAGTCCTTACAATAGAAGAACAAATAGAACAACAAATTGAAGCAGCAGACGCCCTAGAGAGCGACACTCAACGAGACGAGCTACGACAACTGCTCCAAAAATACAACTCCCTGTTCTCCAAAGACTCCTATGATTGTGGCAAAACCGACCTACATGTGGTATCCATTCCCACACTGGAGGGAGCACCAGCGGTATACGTGAAGCAATACAAGATTCCACTGGCCGCCTATGAATCGATCCAAGAAACCCTAGAGAACCTACTCAAAAAGAACATAATCCGGGAATGCAACTCGACCTACAACTCACCCATTTGGCCAGTACTAAAACCCACGGGAAAATGGAGACTCACGATCGACTACCGACAACTCAATAAAACAGTTCCCCTATCTCGATGGCCAATGGCAGAAATCGACCACGGTCTCAACCAAATAAAAGGTGCAAAGGTACTCACCACAATGGACCTAGCAAATGGCTTCTGGACCATGCCAGTAAAAGAAACCGATCAATACAAGTTGGCCTTCACCTTCAACGGAATACAGTATACTTGGAATCGCTGCCCGTTCGGATACTCGAACTCACCTGCAGACTTCAACATATTCCTCCACAAGGCGATGGGCGACGCAAAAGAGCGAGGCACCATCGTCTACGTCGACGACATACTAGTCAAGGACTCCTCATGGGAAGAACACCTCGAGAGCCTCCAGCATACCCTCGAGCAGTTAAAGGAAGCAGGCGCAAAGATTTCAATACAAAAAGGACAGTGGGCACGCAAAAGGGTGGACTACCTCGGGCTCCAGGTCGGCACTGAGGGAATGTTACCCCAAACCAAAAGACTTGAAGCCCTCCTCACACTCAAATCGCCCACCACAGTCACGACCCTTCGGAGCTTCTTAGGGATTTGCAACTACCTTCGACAGTTCGTGGACGACTACGCAGGAATCGTTCGACCCTTAGTCAAACTACTGCAAAAAGACGAACCATGGGAGTGGGGACAGGAACAGGAAGCCGCAGAAAAAGAATTAAAACGACAGATCACAGAGGCATCCTGCCTAGCATACCCAGAGAAAGGGAAAGAATACTACCTGGAGACCGCATACTCAGATCATAGTATCAGCTCGGTACTGTACCAGAGACAGGAAGCCGAGAAACGAGTTATTGCCTATGCCAGCAAAGCCCTCCGGGGAGTGGAGATGAAGTTCTCCGAGTGTGAGAAGGCGATATTTGGAAACATCTGGGCCATACAACATTTTCGGAACTTGTTGAACGGAGAGAGGATCATCCTGGAAACGAATCATGAATCCTTGGCATACCTCAACAGTAAGAAGATTCGAGAGGGCCGCGTAACCAGCAGCCGAATAGCCAGCTGGGCACTGACACTCCAAGGCCTACCAATCACAGTGAAATACGCAAAGAACAAGAAAAGTCCAATGGCCCAAGGTCTTGCCGATTTACATGATTGTACCTTTGACAGCATGGAAGCAGAGGACGAAAAGATACCTCCGGAGGACAACAGGTACCTGCCCTTCAGGAAGGAGACATGTGCCGACCTACCAGTGGTATACATCGATGGATGCTCCAAGATGAAGGAGAACAAGCTTCACGCTGGGTCAGGAGTCATTTGGGAAACTGGCCCACTCGCAGGGATTCAAGAGGGATTTCAGCTGGGACCAAAGTCAAACCAGTATGCAGAGTTGGTCGGGGTACACATCGCTGTCCAGATGGCATCCGATAACCAAATACGGACCATGGTGGTGTGCACTGATTCCAACTACGTACAGCACAGCTTCCTGCACCACCTACCCATATGGAAAAAAAACGAGATGAAGAACCATAGGAATAAACCAATTCGCCATCGAGAACTATTCGAGGCCATAGATAAGATGGTTCAGAACAAGGATATGAAGATATTTTGGAAGAAAGTCAAAGGACACTCCAAGATACCTGGTCAAGAGAAAACTGGGAACGACCAAGCAGATGCTATAGCAAAAGTGGGAAGCCTGGAAGGCACCCCGTGGAAGCTAGAAGACCAAACCGACAGAGACGGACAACAAGAGTCGACGAACCAAGACATCGCCGTGATAGGACTGGTCACAAGAAGTGGGAAGAACCCGGCAGAAGCTGGAACCAGAGCCCAATTGAACAGTGCCCAGCCTTCCGAAGACCTGATCAGAATGCAACAAGAGGACGAAACACTAAAGACACTCGCCGATCATATCCAAGATCCAGCAGGAAAACCAATCACTACTGACAACTTGAATGACAACAAAGAGCTCGAGATCATGCATAGCCAAATCAAAAGGTTCTCAATGCGAAAAGGGCTACTGGTATACACAAACGAAAAAGACGGTCGACCTAGATGGGTAGTCCCCTCTCAATATCGAGAAATAATGTTACAACACGCCCACAATGAACCGTGTAGCGGCCACCGATGCGAGGTGAATACGGGACAGATGCTGCGACAGGTGGCCTACTGGCCAAAAATGGGGGTAGACATACACAAACATGTGTCCAACTGTCTCGTGTGTTGTAAGTACCAGCCAACGACCTCACAGCATAGGGCACCCCTACAGAGGAGGGGAGCAGATTATCCTTGGTCCAACCTACAAATCGACTGGATAGGACCTGTCAACCGATCAACCAAAGGGAACAAGTACATGCTAACTGTGACCTGTGCATTCTCTAAATGGACAGAGTGTCTACCAGCACCCAACAACACCGCGGAAACAACCGCCATACTACTGATTAACCAAATATTCAGTAGATGGGGCCTACCGTCAACGATCGATTCAGACAAAGGAAGCCACTTCACAGCCGAGGTCATCACAGAAGTGTGGAAGATGTTGGGAGTAAAAAGACAATTACATGTCGCATACCATCCACAATCCTCAGGACAGGTGGAAAGAGCCAACAGGACCATCGTGAGCCTCCTAAAGAAATATGTGTCTACCACGGGCCGCGACTGGGATACGAAACTACCCCTAGTCTTGATGGCCATGCGAGCCACACCCAACCGAGCTACAGGCAGGACACCCTTCGAGATCATGACAGGGAGGCTAATGACCCTCCCAGTACACCTGTTATATGTCCCAGCGGAGGACGAGACCCCGACGGCAATGACGCCAACTGAATACCTGACGGGACTCAATAGTCACCTACAGAGCACATTCGCTATGGTCAGGGACCAGTTGCAAGTAGAGGCTCAGGGGAGCAAAGCATACTATGACCAAAAAGCCAGCCACGCAGAATACCAGCTAGGAGACCAGGTGTGGTACCTCAATTACGAGAAAAGGAAACAGAAGTGCAGGAAATTCCTGCCCTCCTGGACAGGACCACACGAGGTGGTTGACAAAATGTCCCCAGTCGTATATCAGCTAAAAATCACAAAGACAGGAAGAGAGCAGCAATACAAGTGGGTGCACATCAACCAAATCAAACCGTACCCTGTGCTGGTGGAGCGAGATGAGGAATAAAGGTGGAAAAGGGGGGGGACTAAACTAATGGGCTTATCACACTACAATAATATGTAACATGTTTTCCAGGGAATGGCAGCCCTCCTGCTCACGCTCCTGCTAACGTACCTTGTCAAGCTAGAAGGGAGCCAAGAGCTGATCAAGCCAGGACCAGAATCCGGGGTGATGCTGAGAGACTCCTCCAGCTTCCTAGTAACCGAAACGAAAATAGTAACCCAACAAGTCTATGTCTCCTTGGAACCTGCCTTGGTGGTAAAGAAGCACTTCGGGAAGTTACCACCCCAAGCCACCCAAGCAACCCGAATATGGTATTATGACTTCCTAAGATATAGTGAACAGAATATCGGAACGATCCTGAAGCAATTACAAAGAACCATGATACTTCCCCCCACCACTGTCAACCTAACACGTTCCAAGAGGTCTATCGGCCTGGGAGGGGTCTTTGGAATACTATCCGGTTTTAGCTCCTTAATCACACTAGGAGTATCCATATCCAACGCCGTAAAGATTGGACACCTCACGCAAGGTATCGAGAATTTACAGCTCGATATGCATCAGATCCATCAGCAAATACAACACCAACAAAAGAATCTGGTCGAAATGGGATCCACCCTCCGAGACACCGTGGTTCTCGTAAACCTACATTCTATCATGATTAACTTAACATTCCAAGAATTGAGTTCTGCAATCCGAGGTCTATACGAAGAAGAGAGTATTCGAGAGCCAATTCAGTGGGTGATCCAAGACTTGTTGCGTAGCATCAGCGGCAGCGTCAGTGATCTTATACAAGGACAAATTCCGTCATATCTGGTAACTCCAACACTGATAAAAGATGTGCTACAAGCAGCATCCCCGGAAACAATCAGTCCAACTCAAGTACAAATTGCCTTCAACATGGGTACAGCCACACCCATACATGTGGACCCCCAAACTAGACAGCTGGCGTTTTTGCTAAATTTACCCCTGGTTAAACCCGGAAATGTATTCCGATTGCGGACAGTATTGAACGTGGGTACATGGAATAACGACATTTACTCCAAGATGGAAACTCCCTTAGTGGTGGCCTACCAGGAAGAAGGCCCCCTTAAGTACCTGGTGCCTGACCTAAACCTGTGTCAAATAATGAAAGAGGTTCATTGGCTCTGCCCAGGGGAACCATTTCTGACCAATACAGCAGAACTAATGTGTGGTCTGTCAAACCTAAGCTCCAAGGAAACTTGCAAGTTTAAGCTAAGTAAACCCAAAGAAAGAACCGGAACAGTGGCCATGATAGCTAATGCCCAGTGGTTGATTAGCACCCCTCTAGACACGGCAATTGTTTCCACCGATCAACACTCCATAACCATGGAAGTTCCGATTCCAAGCCACGTCGCACTGGTCACAATACCAAGAGGAACATTCGTACGCATAGGGGACAAGGTATTATATAACCTAGACAAAAGCCTACACCAAGCGGAGGTAGAAATCGTAGACACATTCCGAGGCCACAAGTTTGAGATAAGCAGCACTCTGTCCAACTTGTTGAACAGTAAAGAATTCCATATGGTGAAATTATCCCTCAGCGAATCAGAGATTAACATAACAGATCTTACTTGGGCGACCGAAGTGGCTGGATATCAGCGAAATCAACAGATGGGGATGGGTATCACAGGGGCAACAGGGATGATCATACTAGTCCTGGCTATTCTAACCTTAACATACCGTGTGGCCAAAATGAATGCCGAACTTAAAAGATTAATCGCAGGCACAAGCCACATACCATTCGAGCCCAGGAACAGGGATAGAGCCAAGGCCTGATGATGCCACCCAAGAATAACCGTAGAGACTATCTTTTTAACGATATCTCCTATAACAGGTAGTCAATAGAATAACGTTCCCTCCCTTATCGTTTTACCTTCCTTTAGAATTTTTTTTTCTCTCTTGTCACATATAACCTGTTAAGTTGTGACACGTACGCGCGCGTTGTAAGGAATAGCAGCAAAACTTGAGGACAATCGATGGTTCATGATGGAAGAAGGGTATACATATTTTTAAAAATAACCCGTGGCCATTTGACCACTGGTCATTTTTAAAAGGGCGGAATGTTGTATACTAACCCTTCTTCCATAATTGAGATTAATAATATTTGATGATTTTTATATATTATCTTTTTACTTGTTTTTTTTAATGAGTGAAACACACCAAGCGCAGCAAACTGCAAAACACCAGGTGTTGTTAAGTAATGAACCGGAGGAGGGCTAGGATGGCAGAATTTACAACGTTGCTTCAAGGGAAGATAAGGCCTGATGAACGGGCACATGTCACCCGTGCAGGCGGCAGAGACAGTGGGAGTGTCAGCCAGACATAGTTAAGGCAAAAGCCCAATCATCCTGCATGGTTTTAAAGTAACGTCAAAATTCGAAATTCAACAACAGAGTAGGCTAAATTATCGATCCTCGCGCTCGCTCAAATTGGAGACCAGGCTGCGAGCTACATCAATGAACCATTGCCCATTTGCTAATCCAATACTGAATGTTAATATTACTGAAGTCAAAACGAATTCTATGACCTCAGCACATGGGCAAATAATAGGGCAGTGTCGACTCAAAGGCAATGGAAGAAAACAGAGGCGCCTTTGTCTAAATCACAACCACAGAAAGCCAGGAATCATCACTGATTGTGTGTTCAGGAATTCCGAGCTAGTTAGAACACGTGCACAGGGGGGGAGCTGATGTAAACAACCCTGTGCGTCTGGATGTGAGGGGGCCTTGGACCTGGAATCAAGAATAAACACTCCCAGAGCAGAAGGTTGGCAGGGGGAGAGGTGATTTAAAAGAGGGTTGTATATCTCTCAAGGCACAAGACCCAGCTGAACAACACGGCTGCGGGGGTCACCAGAAGTTCGCATTCGCCTAGTTAAGACAAAAAGCTCAATTATTCTGTATTGCTATTAAAGTAACGTTAAAGTCGGAATTTAACAACAGAGTAGGCTAAAGTTATTGATATTCACACCCACTCCAATTAAACCAGGTCACAAGTTACGCCTACTGAACCATCACCATCATTAAGTCAATATGAAATGTTATTTCCATACTTCAATACTTTCTATACAATTCGACCCGAAGCATATGACAATCAGAACCTTCCTAAGTCAAAATTGAATCGCACCCAGACAGGAGCGAATAGTCAATATAAGGTTGAAGAGGGAAGGAAATCAAGAGCACGGCGAACTGCAAACGTAAGCAAAAAGCCGGGAACAACACCAGCCCAGCAACAGCGAGTGGGGCTTCGACAGGCCATAAAGTAGAATAATAACTCCCGGGGTCAGGGGACACAAGAAGAAGCAGGCAGACAAAAACCAGAACTGACTCCAAGGTTCAACCGCCCTCACCTACTCAGGGGTGACGGAAATTAATGAGGCCTTGAATTAACGGCAGGCAACAACAACGGCGAGCAGAGATAGGGTGGGGCAAAGACTGCGGGCTAGGAATGCAACTTCGTGTCAGTAAAGCCCTGACAAACAAGTTAAGTTAAAGACATCACAATACATAATATCGCACATAACATCAATGTTAACGCTATTCACCGTAAACTATATTCCGCTTATATAACCATCCAGGCACCAAGGAATACGAATTCCTAGGATCAAGAAACTTACCCCTTAACCTAAGATATCGGAAATAAATTAATAGTAATAAGTATATGCATGAAAGACAAAAGTAAAACTTATGGAAAAGCCAGGATAACGGGATGAATCACCACCAGGTCGAATATAAATACATAATAAAAAAAAACGATGTTAAACCCAGGGTCGGAGAGAAAGGGAGATCCCGGCCGTCTTTGTATCCCCGCAGCGCGGGATAGGAGTGTGTGTACGCTCGGGGAAACACCTACACTTGGGTCGGGAACCACGATGGGAAACGACAGACCTTAGGTTACATACAGAATCATAACTGTGAAATAGTAAGGGACAAATGTTAACTTAAAACTTTTAACCATTTCTTTGTGCGCCGGGTCGGAGAGAGTGTTGCCCCCCTCCAGGTTGTGCAACACGAACAAAGACGCCTATGAGACGATTTGTAACGTCTGTGTTTTGGGTTCATGAAGAAGGCCAGACAAGAGATAAATTGCACCCAGACAGAGAGACGACTTCGAGACAATTTGTAACATCTGGTTGTTTGCTCGTGGGTTTTATGGAGGGAGTTGACAACGGAATATACCGTCAGTGATGCACACAAGGACATACGGACACACACATGGACACACCTGCCTACGGACAGATCCTGACACAGCAAAAATCGGAAGCCCCGCCTTGTGGGCGGGATCCAGGGGGATTTTTCAGCATAAAGGAACGGATCCTGAACATTGGAAACCAGTGCGACGGGAGGGTCCACTCAGAAGCTCGACCGGGAGGGTCGACTCAGGAACGAGTGCGACCAGAGCGGGTCCACTCAGGAGTGCGACCAGAGAGTCGACTCAGGAGCGAGGGCGACCAGCGGGTCGACCCAGGAGCGAGCTCGACCGGGAGGGTCGACTCAGGAGCGAGCTGCGACCAGCGGGTCGGCTCGACTCATCTTCAGCTCGTCAATCTCTGCTGCCGCCGGAGATCTCCGCTGCCGCCGGTGGTGAGCGTCGCGACTTGGCGACGATCCAGCGCTGCACGCTACGAGCGAGTTGTGGGCGCCACCTACCGACCGGGTTCCGAACTGCGACAGCGTATCAACAGCCATCCGAGCCAATTCACCACGGTGACAGGAGAGCGCCTGATACGTATGACGCGCACCGCCCCCTCACCACACGACCACCAGGCGTCTGTTTGACATAAAGAATCGACTCCGAACACTGACTATTCAAGACAACTCTTACCACTCAAACACACTCGAACCCATAAGTCATCCGTGGCTGGGAAGGCATCACAACGAGACCGAGTGGTGGCCTCCGTCGTATAAGAGTATTCTTAATTTTTATCTTTAATATTTAGTGGGCTGTACTCTTAATCGCATAAATTCCCAACAGATCCATCAATACGAACTGATTCTTGGCACCTCCTTCCGCCGAGCCACGCTCACGTGGGGAGTGGTGGCCACCGGATCCTTATCAGGTGATCTGGTCCCCAATTAGTAAACTTGGTATAAGATAACGATCTTCGGAAAAGGAGCACCGTCGCAGGCCCTTACTCCGAGCCGTTCTGCTGTCAGATAACCTGCCGATGTATCTGTTGAGATTGGTGCCTTTAAGAATAGTAACTGTTTTGATTGTGTTTTTTTTTTATCGCCGTATAATCTTTCAAGTATCTTTCAGTCATAATCGCCGCACGTACTCGCATCCTCTACAGAATATTCAACTGTCCCGTGACCCAAGGTGTTAACAACGTGATAAGGGTTGCGTATGATCAATAAGGAGTGCGGTACTGCGTGAACAATATTGAGTATAATCATTCATTAACGTTAAGGTTTTCTTAGCATAGTATTTGCATGTTTTAACGACTCTCTCTCTCACTAACAACCATCGCGTTATGCGGGATCCATGTGCAGTTGTCAAAGTGAAATCAGACAATCGTTGATGATACTGTATTGATGCCGTATTGACGTTCCGGGATTGAGAGTTCGCATACTATATCATAGTTAAGGTTGAATTAGTAATAAATTGATCAATACAGAAGTGGTTGTGTGATTCTTTCCTGAAATCTATGCATAAGATCTGCTTCTGCGTTGAGATTTGAACTTGGTGACCTTAATAAACACACTAATACATACTCAGTAAATGTTAAAGCGATAACGGGGTGAACCGGGGTCTGGTTATCATAACGACTTGCGTTATCATAATTACACCCACTCGCATAATTAATACGATTACCTCTCGAATTGGCATAATTAAAATGTGCGTAATTACATAATTAACATATTTCCGGATAATTACACATTTGGCCAAATTTCATTAATTATTATTATTTCCACTGAATATTCATAACCCACACATACAACATAATAATTTCACCCACGCACGCATACAACATAACAAATTTTCATACCCAACATATACAACAGAGACAGCAGCCAGAACCATTGTGTCGTGTAGACGCTGCAGGAGAAATCCGATGAGCCGTGAAGCTCTTTTCAAGTAACAGATGCTCCGGTAAGGAGGCCACGAAGTCAGAACGTTTCAACAACAAACAACACGATGCACAAACAGGATAGGAGGGCGAAGTATAGGAAAGGTAAACAAATAATGTAAAACAATATAAACAAAAACATCTATCTTCTTGGTTTTTTCGGTAAAGTCACGTAGAAGGGAAATAATAAAATAATAAAAAACATATTGTATTATAATATTATTTTATGATGTTTAAGTTGTATTATTTTATTATCTCCCTTCTACGTGACCTTACCGAAAGAACCAAGAAGATGAATCCCTGCAGTCACGAAAGCTTTAAATCGAAAAAAAACATCTATACTAGTTGTTATCTTCCCAGGTAAAACCCCAACTGAGCTATTCACTTACTATCAGTAGAGACCTCTCCATCACAAATAATGGCAGCTCGACGAAGTGGCCTATCATCATCGTCAACATCACGTGAACAATTATAGTAGCAGCCAAACATAGAGATGGAGAGAAACGCATGGAGACCCATATTGATACATGTGTGGGTCTATGGGTTTATGGGTGTGTTAATGAGTCTGCGTGAGACTATGGGTTTCTGTGTGATCTATGGGCATCTGTTTAAGTCATTGCGTCTCTGTGCATCTGTGGTTCTCTGTGTGAGTCTATGGATCTCTGTGTGAGTTTACGGGTCTCTTTGTGAGTATATGGGTCTCTGTGTGAGTATATGGGTCTATGTTTGAGTCTATGGGTCTATGTGTGCATCTACGGGTCCTTGTGTGAGTTTGGGGGTCTATATGTGAGCCTGTGGGTCTATGTGTGATGAGTCCATGGGTCTCCATGTGAGTCTACTGGTCTCTGTGTGATAAGTCTATGGATCTCTGTCGGAGTCTATGAGGCTGTGTGATGAGTCTATAGGTATCTGTTTGAAAATACGGGTCTCGGCGTGAGTCGATGGATCTCTGTGTGAGTCTATGGATCTCTGTGCCAGTCTATGGGTCTATGAGTGTCCGAGGGATATGTGTGAGTATGAAGGTCTATGTCTGAGTCTACGTCTCTGTGTGAATCTGTGGGTCTGCGTGTGAGTTTACGGGTCTCTTTGTGAGTGTATGGGTATTTTATGAGTCTATGGGTCTCTGTGTGAGTCTGTGAGTCTCTGCGTGAGGAGTCTATGCGCTGAGTATATGGGTCTCTGTATGGGTCTATGGATTTATGTTTGAGTATGTGGGTATATGTTTCAGTCTCCGGATCCCTGTGTGAGTCTGTGGATCTATGTGTGTGTCTGTGGGTCTGTGTGAGTCTACTCGTCTCTATGTGAGTCTATGGGTCGTGTTGTAAGTCTATGGAATTCTGCGAGTAATATATGGGGTATGTGTGTTGGTTGTTTTGCGTTTGTGCGGCGCGAGCGCAGGAGGTAGATTGCACATTCGCAGGCCACTCGAATGTATGTTGAACTTGTTTGGAGTCGTACATAGACAACAATGCGAATTGGATGTGTGGGGGAAGGACAACAATCTATGGGTCTCTGAATCTATGGGTCTCTGTGTGAGTCTATGGGTCTCTGTGTGAGTCTATGGGTTTCTGTGTGAGTCTATGGGTCTGTGTGTGATTAGTCTTAGGGTCTGGTGTGATGAGCCTATGGATCTCTGTGTGAGTCTTTATACATATGTAGTGGTGATTGGCTGTGTGTTGGTGACGCGCGCTGACAGGGAGTGATCGTGTGGCAGCGCGGGGCGATTGGTTGTGTAGTGGTAACACGCGCTGGGAAAACGGATCGTAGGAACAGCGCGCCGTGATTGGTCGACTAGTGGGCGCTCACATCGCGGTCCGCAAGAGGGCTATATAAGGCGGTGCGCGCGGGCGCTCGGGGAGTTGGTGACCGGCGAAGACTGAAGACGGCGGAGGAAGAGATAGGGCCCTGCGGCACCTAGTCCCGCTGTCCTTGTAAGGGCCGGGGCTCTGTGTGACCCAGAGGCGGGACCCTGGGACCCGGGGCCGAACGTCCGTGTGAGGGCCGGCTCTCGGGACCCAGAGGTTGTGACCCACGCCCAATCTGGGGTGGGTCTGTAGGCTCCACGGACGTTACGGGGCTGGAGTGTAGTGTGAGTGTAGTGGTGGTATTGACGTGCGCCGGCAGTGAGGGATCACGGGGCGCGGGGTTGGGAACGCAGTGTGGGCGTGGCATGGACGCGCGCGCCGGTGGTGAGGCGCGCTCACACAAGCTGGGAAGAGAGGATCGTAGCGAGTGCGCAGTGATTGGTCAGATAAGTGGGTACTCTCAGCGACGTCCGCAGGAGGGGTATAAAGGGGGACGCGCGAGAGCACTGGTGGTCAGTGTTAACCAGTTGAAGACCGAAGACGGGGTGGAGGAGATAGGGGCCCTGTGTGGCTCGGAGCCGAGACTGGGGGGACCGTAGTCCGACGCCCGTGTGGGTCGGGACGGTGGTACCCAGAGCCGAGACGGGCACCCCGGCTGGGTGTGTCCCGGACGGCAACGGGGCGTAAGAGCCCGTGTCAGTACAGCTGAGTGGGTGTTAGTCGCCCGTATAGCTGAGTGGGTGTTAGTCACCCGTGTAGCTGAGTGGGTGTTAGTCACCCGTGTAGCTGAGTGGGTGTTAGTCACCCGAGTAGCTGAGTGGGTGTGGGTCACCCGTGTAGCTGAGTGGGTGTGGGTCACCCGCGTAGCTAAGTGGGTGTTGGTCACCCGTGTAACGAAGTCGTAGCTGAGTGGGTGTCCGTCACCCGTGTAGCTAAGTGGGTGTTGGTCACCCGTGTAACGAAGTCGTAGCTGAGTGGGTGTCCGTCACCCGTGTAGCTAAGTGGGTGTTGGTCACCCGTGTAACGAAGTAGGGTGTTAGTCATCCGTGTAACTACAAGTTGATGAAAATAAAGAGTGTGCTACCCGTGAAGTCGTCTCCTGCCGAGTTACTACTTTACAACTGGCGTCAGAAGTAAACCTGTCTTCAAGGAGAAATGGACACAAGGAAGACTTCTCGTTCCCACGTGCAAGACCGGGGAGACGACGACGTACCGGTGACACCACCCTCGGGAGGAGAGGACGAGGAGTTGCCGCCGATGCAGCACTTCGCGGAAATGGCCGATGCTCCGCCCGCCTCCGACACCAGCCTGCAGGACGCACATTCCCGCCTGGCGGAGTTGCTGCTCGCCGCCGCTGCAATCTTGGCGGAGATCTCCGTTCCAGCGGCCGGAGGAACGCCTGCGGGGTTGGAAGAGGCGGCGCGGCTGGAGGGTTCCCGCCATACGGCGTTTCGCGCCAAAAGTTTGGGAGTTGGCGCCATTTTTGAGGGCCCGACTCCGCTTGGCGGGAAACGAGGACACCACGTGGCCAGAGGTCTCCACACAGCGCAGCCCGCGTCATCGGCGAGCGCCGGAGCTCTCCATTTTGCGCCTGCAGAGGGAGCCGACATTTTCTACAACCACAGCGGCGTGCGGGAAAATCGCTCCAACGACGACGACGACGATCGAGTTCTCCAGCAACGATTGCCCGCGCTGTCGGTGTTCAAGGCGGACGGGGGCGACTGGGGAGCCTTCCAGCGACGGTTCATCGCGCATCAAGAAATGTCGGGGTGGTCCGACACCACTGCCCTGCGCGCGCTGCCAGCGATGCTCGACGACGACGCGCTTGCGGCCTTCATGTCTGCCCCGAGGTCGTCCCGCTCAACGCTCCAGGCCGCGCTGCACCTGTTGGCCAAGGTGTTCGGGCCGCCCTCGACCTGTCGCCACCAGTTCTACGATCGGCGGAAGGTGGTTGGAGAAACAACGCTCGCCTATCGCACGGCGCTGCTCGCCCTGGCAGATTCAGCTTTTCCCCGTATGGACAAGGAGGGGAAGGACGCCATGGTGACGGAGCAGCTGCTGGCGCTGGCTCACGGATTGGGGGTTCCCATTAATACGGCGGACGAGATGGACATCTGCTCCCTGGGGATTGCCACAAGTATCCACGCTTACGAGGTCCTACAGCGGAAGCCGACGGTCATCTGCGCATCGGTGGAGAACGGGGCACCGGCCGCCACGATCATCGGACCTCAGCCTGCTGTGCCTCGGGAGGAGGCCTTCGCGGGTTCGAGGCCGGGGGAGTGGAGAACGGGCGGTCGTTCGCCCACACGCTCCTCCCGCAAGCTGGAGCAACCGAAACCCACGACGTCCCTCGTCGTCTGCTACAACTGCGGCCTTCGGGGCCACGTCGCGTCGGGATGCCGGGCCCCGCGTCAACGCACCACGGGACCACGTCCGGACGACGCCCAGGGACTCAAGACATCCCAACTGAACCCGGCAAGTCGCGGCACCTCACACGTTCGGTCCACAAGCACGGCACATTCGGGTCGCCGCTTAGCGGTGGGGGGACCGGGTATGGGCGCCGGGGGTTCGGTTCGGCGAGAGGGGTCCGCGTACGGCCCGAAGGCAGTCGAGTGGTCCGAATTAGCCCACAGGATTGTGGCTGCGTCGGCCGGGTCGTCCGTGGTAACGGGGTACATTGACGGGGTTGAGGTCCGGGTGCTCGTGGACACGGGTGCGTCGGCCACTATTATTTCGGACCTGATTTATAATATTCTTCCCGTACAATGTCGACCACTTCTGCCGGTGGACGTACCGTTTTACGCGGCAAACGGGGGATCTTTGGGAATCATCGGCCAGATTCGGGCGAATATTTGTATTGGCGACATTAAATTGGCGGGTCCTATTTTTGTATCATCATCGTTGGCCGTTCCTTGTTTACTAGGCACGGATTTTCTGTCTAAGATGCCCATAAAAATTCTCATAGACCAGGCCTGCATTGAGCTTCCATCGGGTCGGCGGGTTGAGTTTTTGAAGAGTCCAAATAAGATACGCACGGCTTGTGCGACGGTGCAGGCGCTGGCAACCCGGACTGTACGGGTGCCCCCGGGATCGCAAATGTTGGTGCCCCTTCGGTTGAGAAAACCCCTTGGGGCGGATGCGGGGGCGCAGGGAGTTCTATTGGGGCCGTCTAACAGGGCTAAAGGGGACCTCGACTTAGCGGTGGCCCAGACCATGGTGAGGGGGGACAGTGAGCCGTTCGTTGTGGTCCTGAATACGGGGTCGCGGCCGGCCGTGATTACGCAGGGAACGGTGCTCGCTCACGCCGCGCCGCTGCCCGTCGAGGAACAGCTCGTTGCTCACGCCGATTCGCATGTCGATACGCATCCCCAAAGTGAGGAGGGGACGGAGTGGTTGGACTCGTTGTGTGCCGGGTCCAGTACCTTGTCCAGTGTGCAGAGGGGTGCATTGAGGGGCTTGCTGCTCGAGTTCGCTGACGTGTTTAGCAGGCACAAGTACGACATTGGCTGCACAGACCTGTTGCGCCACCACATAGAGACTGGGGATGCGGCCCCTATTCGACAGAATCCCTTCCGGCTCAGTCCAGCCGAGAAGGAGCATGTGCAGTCAGCAGTAAATGACATGTTGGCGGCCGACATCATTGCGCCCTCTTCCAGTCCGTGGGGTGCTCCTATCGTCTTGGTTAAAAAACAGGATGGATCCCTGCGGTTCTGTGTTGATTTCCGCCGCCTAAACAAAATATCAATGGCCGATGCGTATCCGCTCCCCAGGATGGATGAGTCGCTGGATGCCTTGGCAGGAGCACAGTTTTTTTCGACGCTCGATTTGCTTTCGGGATTTTGGCAATTGCCCCTCGATGACGAATCAAAACCTAAAACCGCTTTCCGGACACCGGGAGGCCTATTTGAGTTCAACCGATTGCCCATGAGTTTACATTCCGCTCCTGCCACGTTCCAGAGGCTCATGGAATTGGTTTTGTCAGGCCTTCAATGGGACACCTGTTTGATTTACCTCGACGATATCATCGTTTCAGCCGAACTTTTGAGGAGCACCTCCAGCGACTGAGGGCAGTGTTTCTCAGGATGCGTTCCGCGAAGCTTAAATTTAAACCAGCTAAATGTTTTCTGCTTCGGGAATCGGTCAGGTATTTGGGCCATATCGTTAGCCGTTCGGGGATCTCGACGGACCCTGCTAAGACGGAATGCGTCGGCTCATGGCCAACACCGACCTCTGTTACTGAAGTCCGCAGCTTCATAGGATTTGCCTCCTATTACCGTCGTTTTGTCAAACAGTTTGCCACCATAGCCAGGCCCCTGCACGCCTTGACGGCTAAAGGGGTGCGGTTTCACTGGGGGCCGGAGGAGGAGGCCGCGTTCTGCTCCCTGCGTGACGCCTTGGTGCAGGCTCCCCCCTTGTGTTACCCCGATTTCACGCAACCGTTTGTGCTCGACACGGATGCCAGTAACACGGGTATCGGGGGAGTGCTCTCACAGGTGGTCGGGGGGGTCGAACGGGTGGTCGCCTACGGTAGCAGGGTTCTGTCCCCCGCGGAACAACGCTACTGTGTGACACGGCGTGAATTGCTGGCGATCGTGTTTTTTATACAGCAATTCAGGCCGTATCTGTATGGCCGTCACTTTACGGTTCGCACGGACCATGCGGCTCTCCAATACGCTATGCGGGTGGCGCAGCCATCCGGCCAATTGTCCCGATGGTTGGAGGTCCTTCAGGACTACCAATTCACGACGATTTACCGCAAGGGGTTGCGCCACTCGAATGCGGATGCATTGTCACGGTTGCCGACGCGTACGGAATGCGCATGTCAGTTGGGATCGGCGCGGTGTAAACCTTCTGTCGATGTTCCCGCGGAAGTGGTGCTAGCCGCCACGGATACGACGGGGGTCGACGCCCCCACGGGGAGGGACTCGCTGTTAGCATTGCCTCTCATCGAGTGGGGCCGTCTGCAAATGGCCGACAGCTCCCTACTCGCGCTACGTCGGAAGGTTAACGTTCCCGAGGGCGGGGAAACGCGGGTCGGTTCCTGGGTGTGCAGACAGGGCCTCTTGATGAAGTGGGACTCCATGTCCCGGCGTCACGTGCTTGTGGTGCCGGTTGCTGTACGGGGTAAAGTCGTCCTGGCTGCCCATGAACGACTCATGCACCTGGGGTTTCACAAAACGCTCGCCCTCATTCAGCGAGACTACTATTGGCCTGGGATGGGCAGTGACGTGGCGAACATTCTTAAGGGGTGTGTAGGGTGCGCTAAAAGAAAACCGCCACCAATAGCGGCTAATCCACCGCTTCAATCCATTCAAGTTTCGCGCACGAACGAATTGGTCGCGCTAGACATCTTGGGGCCCTTTCCCACCACACCTCGGGGAAATAAGTTCCTGCTGGTTGGCGTAGAGTACTTCACCCGCTGGCCCATGGCGTGGCCACTCGCCAACCAGTCGGCTGCGGCGGTGGCGGACGCCTTTGTCCAAGGTTACGTTTTGGACAAAGGCGCCCCCGAACGCTTGCTCACGGATCAAGGGAAAAACTTTTCGAGTGTTTTGT
This sequence comes from Lethenteron reissneri, assembly GCF_015708825.2. NCBI lineage: Eukaryota > Metazoa > Chordata > Hyperoartia > Petromyzontiformes > Petromyzontidae > Lethenteron > Lethenteron reissneri. The sequence continues at coordinate 1,326,185 of NC_083847.1, forward strand.
TGCGCGAGGTGTGCGACCTGTTGGGTACGAAGAAAGTACGTACCTCCCCGTACCACCCGCAGACTGACGGTATGGTTGAACGTCTGAACAGGACGATTACGTCTATGCTGTGCCAACAGGTATGCGACGACCAGGTGGATTGGGACTTACAGGTACCGGGGGTACTAGCGGCCTATCGGATGGCACCCCATGCGGCGACGGGGTTTTCTCCATTTTTTCTGATGTATGGGCGGGAGGCTGATCCGGCCATGGACGTCCAACTGGGGATTTCACAGCCACGTGCAAAATCTAAATTGGCAGACCACATTAAGTTTAACATCGCCAAATTGGGGGAGGCGCGAGAGGCTGCGAGATTGAATTCACGCTCTCGGCAGATCGCGAACGAGCGATTGCATGAACGGAAGGTGCGTACGCACAATTGGGAACCGGGCGATAAAGCCTGGCTGCATTGTCCACACGCACCGTTGGCTACGTCCCCCAAACTGTTGAGACCGTGGAGGGGACCGGTGGAAATTGTGCGGGTTGCACGACCCCAGAGTATACAGATTAAATGGGGAAAACGCCGTTGGTACGTGCACCCCTCCCGACTGAAACCCTACGCGGCGCCGCGTGACCCCGGGTTGTGCCGTGACGACCGAGCGTGGGATGTGACCGTCGACTCGGGGAGGGATGTGTCGCAGGCTGATCCTCACGTGTCTCCACCTGACCCACCCCCAGGTGTCTCGGACCTGACGGCTGTTGACCGTCGGGAACCGGAACCCCGGGGCTCGCACGGAGCCCCGATGCCTGTCCCATGCCTCCCTGAACTGCCGGCGCTGCCGGATGGCCAACTGCGTCCTGTGCCGTACGACGGTCCGGCAAGGCGGACTCGATCAAGGACGCAACACTTTTCATGAGAAAAAAAAAATATATTCTTTTTTTGTTAAAGCCCGACTTCGTTGCCGGCTTCCCCCCCTCTGCCGGGGTAATGTCCCGTTCAAGGGACGCTCGGACATTGGGACATTGCATGAGTCGGAGAGAAAAGAAGAGAAAATGATTAAAGAAATTTTTTTTATTGTTACTCTTTCCGCATACACAGTATCGTTGCCACTCGCCGGATTGTGCATGTTGTTCTTGTTGCGGGTGGGGCGGTTGCTGGGTTTTGCGGATTGCGGTGTTCATGTTGTGTTATGTTACGGGGCACACGTGGGAGTGAAGGGGTGTTGTATGGTTTATTAGCAGCCGGGTCGGCTGCGAGCTATGTGGTAGGGGGTGATGTAGTGGTGGTATTGACGTGCGCCGGCAGTGAGGGATCACGGGGCGCGGGGTTGGGAACGCAGTGTGGGCGTGGCATGGACGCGCGCGCCGGTGGTGAGGCGCGCTCACACAAGCTGGGAAGAGAGGATCGTAGCGAGTGCGCAGTGATTGGTCAGATAAGTGGGTACTCTCAGCGACGTCCGCAGGAGGGGTATAAAGGGGGACGCGCGAGAGCACTGGTGGTCAGTGTTAACCAGTTGAAGACCGAAGACGGGGTGGAGGAGATAGGGGCCCTGTGTGGCTCGGAGCCGAGACTGGGGGGACCGTAGTCCGACGCCCGTGTGGGTCGGGACGGTGGTACCCAGAGCCGAGACGGGCACCCCGGCTGGGTGTGTCCCGGACGGCAACGGGGCGTAAGAGCCCGTGTCAGTACAGCTGAGTGGGTGTTAGTCGCCCGTATAGCTGAGTGGGTGTTAGTCACCCGTGTAGCTGAGTGGGTGTTAGTCACCCGTGTAGCTGAGTGGGTGTTAGTCACCCGAGTAGCTGAGTGGGTGTGGGTCACCCGTGTAGCTGAGTGGGTGTGGGTCACCCGCGTAGCTAAGTGGGTGTTGGTCACCCGTGTAACGAAGTCGTAGCTGAGTGGGTGTCCGTCACCCGTGTAGCTAAGTGGGTGTTGGTCACCCGTGTAACGAAGTCGTAGCTGAGTGGGTGTCCGTCACCCGTGTAGCTAAGTGGGTGTTGGTCACCCGTGTAACGAAGTAGGGTGTTAGTCATCCGTGTAACTACAAGTTGATGAAAATAAAGAGTGTGCTACCCGTGAAGTCGTCTCCTGCCGAGTTACTACTTTACATGAGCATGCAGCGTGAGCCATAGTCACTACACGTGTCAGTGGAGTGTGTAGTGGGAGAGGTAGTGACCACACGTGTCAGTGAAGTGTGTGTAGTGTGAGGAATAGTGACCACACGTTGTATCGTGACAAGTCAAGGTTTAATAAAAAGTGTGCTACCCGTCAAGAGGTTTCCTGCCGTCATTCCGATACTTCACATACGGTAAGTTGCATTTTCTTTCACACCACCGTACGTCGCAAGCTGAGCGTCCTGCTAATCGCAGGTTGTCGGTGCTCAGCGTTGGTCACCGAGTCACTGGAATCCTCTCCCCCGTCTCCCCTTTTAAACGTTACTTGAGTCACGTGCTCCTCCATTTCCCACTTGGTCCAGACCTCCCACGTGTGACGTCACAGTCAACACGCGCGCGCACAAACAAGAAAGACAAAGATCCCCCGTGTAGCCTGTAACAGACTGCTGGGGGCAAGTGGCTGTTAGTAGCGAGACGTAGCAGCGCCTATGAAGGCCGGCACTGTGGCACACGAGGGGGTGGGTGGCCAGCAGCACCACGCCCAACCGCCTTCATCTCCCTTAGTGGTGATATTTAGCAGTAACGTGCTGTGAGGTCAATGGCTGGGGAGGCACTGGCTTGTATTAGAGCCAGATTTACTCACTGTGGTGGTGTGTCCTCACTGAGAGGGGTATGTCCTGATGCCAGTGGTTGTCACCTCGGCCATACTTCTCCCCGTCCTCCGGAGGTCATCCCAAGGCTTTGTGTGGACGCAGATGTTCTTAATTGCCCATTGGAATGTATTTTTGACTCGTCGATGCTGACCCCCGGGAGTGGTGTGTATTTGTGGCCATGTGTTTATTGTGAAATGGCATGTATATTATCCATGTGGCATGCGAATGACCTCCTTTCCCCCATCTCTCTCTCTCTGGGTTTTATATTTGTGTCCTTTCTGCAGTGACTGGTTTACCGAGTTAGATTCTCCCTTAATAAAAACAGTCGCGGTTATCTACTCTGGTTTTGATTCCCTCCTTAGGTTGACTCAGTCTAAATATGAATACCTGGCTGGCATGTTAAGATTGCCATTGGGAAGACAAAGGCGCGTGACAGTCATTGTTTATACAAATGTAGTGAGTTCAACTGGGTCGCAGACGTACTCTTTGGAGGCAACACATTTATTAACACCAACACAAGGGGTAACAGCTTCTTAACAAGATAACAACCAATGGTGGTGGACCACCAGGCTAACTACACGAATTACACAATAATAAGCTACAATGGAACGGACCACAGCTTGGGTCCCAGTCCACGTCTTGGTGACTCTGTAGAACGTAGAACGTAGATTCTTCAGGATGAACAACAGCAGCTGGTCTCTCTCGGGGACCCGGCTTATATCCTCTGCGGCGTGGCTGGCTCCGCCCTGAGTCACGACCACATTCTAGAATCCTCGAGCAGGATGTCGACCCTGACACGTGACCACCCCTAGCCCCCACTTGGGGCCCCCGTGTAAACTCAACTGGTCACGTGTCCTCCGGGGTCAAACAGAGTGCCACGGCCTTTAGTAACCCCATTCCCGTGGCCGGCACTCTCACCCCCTATCTTGTAGTTGTAGGGGCCGGCACTGCACGCAGAGCGTGGCACCATCCAGCGCTGTCAGTCAGCGCTCACCGAGCCCCACTAGGGCCGGTACTGCACTCACATGTAAGTGGTGACCGCGATGTCAATACATCGTCGCACGCCGTGCCTCTCTAGGGCGGCATTACACAGTAACATCCGTGATGTCACTCCACAAATATGCCAAATCGTCATTATAAAAACCTTTTGCTCCTGAGCTGCATCATCAAGCTGATGTTTAATACCGTAATGTTGGAAAATATTCCTACACGGTGGTGGTTAATCCAAACATTCCAACTTTTCAAGCCAAGGCTTGTGATTAATTAACTTTCACGATTCCCAGTCTCGTTTGTGTTCGGGACGCTGCCGAAGCATCAGGGGGTGCTCCTGTGGGGGGCTGATGCCCCCCTCCTTCTCTCCCCCTTCGACCTCCTCTTCTTCACACCGGGCTGCCGCCAATCGAGTCATCGGCCTCCCTGCACCAGCTTCCTCTCTGTGTAACATGGCTCGTGGCTGGCCCTCTACCGCCTCACGTTAATCTGCTCCCCCTCCACGTAAACCAGCACTCACGCTGCGGGGGCTGCGGACGCGCACACACCCGGACCTGCTGCCCACCGCGTGTACGCACAGTCACCCGTCTTCATTGCCCACCCCGTGTAAGCACTAAAATAGCCGTATGAATAAGCACGTGCGTACCCGTGTACCACTCGGCGCAGCTCCACACACAAACGCAACGGCACAAGCACCACGTGCAATGGCGAATTAATGATGGTAAGATCCGCACGTTAATTCCCAGTATCACGGCGCACTATTGATGACAATACACGTGCGTTAATCCCCGAGCGTTTACGATTGAATTCGCGCCGATCATCACATGTAGGCGCGCACCTACACCGCGCCCAGACTCTCTCTCCACATACTTAATTTTGGAGCTTCCTTGACTGCAGGAATTACTCTTTGGTTCTTTCGGTAAAGTCACGTATAAAGAGAAAATAATACCTACATAAATCACGCGGCGTCGACTATACAAAAACTCCACGTGGCCCGAAGTCAAAACCACCCATCGAGCAGCGTCCTACCTGGCTGTTCTCAACCCTTTTCACCTATCTCGAATGAAGCCCTCGGGGAGCCCCCACGCAATTCCCCACTAAGCCCTCGGGGAACCCCCACGCTATCCCCCACTAAGCCCTCAGGGAGCCCCCATGCAATTCCCCACTAAGCCCTCAGGGAGCCCTCACGCTATCCCTCACCACCCCTCTTCTGTACTCACGATTTCTCACGGCCCTGCTGGGAGTCAGAGGGACGAGGGTCCAGGGGGGTCCCTGCTTGGGTCGTGTCCTAACCGTGCTAGTCAGCGTCACTTGTGTAATGCGGGCGGTAAACGACCTTCCGGATGTGACGTCACGGGGGGGAGGAGTTATGTCACGTGGGGGTAAGGGTTCAGGTCTTAAAGGGGAGAAACCGGAAGAGGAGGGGAGTGATTGGAGACTGGGCAAGAGTGAGGCCACGCAGGGCGAGGGCTGGGGGAGTGGCGACATCGCCACACACACAGAGTACGGTCGGCACCGTCGGCCAGCGGTGACCGACCCCGGAGGAACGGGGAGCAGCGGTGAGGCTGCAGCGAGAGCAGCCGGGGAGGCTGCACAAAGGGATCAGCAGCGGGGCTGCTTCGGAGGAGAGAGACAGCAGCGGTGGGGCTGCGTCGAGGGCAGCCGGAGAGGCTGCACAAAGAGGTCAGCAGCGGGGCTGCTGGGGGACGGAGGAAGGCTACAGCAGCGACAACAGCGTCGGCCGCGGAGCGGAGGGTCTCTGAGAGAGAGCCGTGTGGGAAAGAGAAGACGAACCCGAATAAAGGACACCAAGCCAGATACCGTGGTCGAGTCCTTTATTACACTGGTGTCAGAAGTGTAACGGCATGTCAAAGCAACTAAGAAAAAAGAATATTCCGACGCCATCATCTGCTTCATCATCCAACGACGACGGCCTTCCTCCAGCGATGGACCCAGCTGCGTTGGTGGAGGAGACCCAGGCTGGAGCGAGTGCGGGTCCGGGAGTTGAAGATGTCGCCGCGTCGGCGGGCCCGTCAGCACCAACGGACGCGGATTTCTGATGGGCACAGATGGCGGAGCAGCTTGAGACGCTCAAGAATATATTGGCGCAGTTATGTACCCTCGTCACGCCGAGGACGGCGTTTGGGAGAGCCGAGGGTGGTCCACAGGCCGCCGCCTTGCCTTCGCCGTCGACGCCATCAGCCACGCGGCACGAAGACGCCATCTTGGGCGTGGCGGGGGAAGAACGGCGGGAGGCCGCCATCTTGCGCTCTCCGCGACGGGAAGCCGCCATCTTGACCACGCCGCGATGCGACGCCATATTGAACCTGCCACCGGATGAATCATCGCTTGAGGACGGCGCGCCAAGGAGTCGCAATCGTCATCTTACTACGGTCAAAGAATTCTCCATCGGGGGCGATTGGAGCGCTTTCGCCTGCAGGTTTTTGGCGGCGGTACGCTCTGCAAGGTGGACTGACGCTGAGGCTTTGGAAGTGCTGCCGACTCTTCTGGATGACGAGTCGGTCAGATTCTTTCGTTCTATAACGGCCGAGAAGAAGAAAACATTACGAGGAGTTTTTGACGAAATGGCAGATGCTTGCGAGCCACCTGATGATGCTCATCGCCGATTTGCTCAACGACAGCGAGCGCCCGAGGAGTCGCCGGTGGCGTTTAGGGGTGCGGTACTGGAGTTGGCTATGGCCGCATATCCGGAGACGAAGCCTGACCTGCTCGAGCCTCTCATCTTAGGTAAGATGCTCGAGCTGTCCCGGGATCTGGGGATCCCCATGCCGGTGTGTGGCCACGAGAAGCTGACGTCCCGGGCGGCAGCCAAATGTCTGGACGCCCAGTTTAACCTGCGCCGGTGGAAGCAAGTCGCGGCGTGGACGGGGGGGCCCATCATCGAGGGAGGTGCCGTGAGTTGGGACCCTAAGAAGGCGGTATACGTGCCGGATGAGGGGAGCCCGCAGGAGCTGACGGCCGCCTCGGGTCCATGGTCGGGCCGCGGTAGGCCGGTCCCGCGCGCTCCACCGCCGGTATGGGGCCGTCGGGACGCGGGGCCTGCACTGCGGCGCAACGACGTTGACTGCTTCCGCTGCGGGCGTAAGGGCCATTACGCCAGGGACTGCTGGGCCCGCATCCCGGGTCCGCCCCAGCAGGAGGCCTCGGCAACGGACGCGCCAAAGAAGGAACCTCCAAGACAGACAGACCGGCCGTGACACCGCAGGTGACGAGGGGCTCTGCTCGGGGGGTGCCTGCCAGGACTGCGGGAACTCCGAGCCCCGCAGCCCTTCCGACCCCGCTGCAAGCACAATCGTGGGACACCTCCGAGGCTGAGCCTTCGGGGACACGGGACCGGGACGCTGGTGGGCCTCCAACAGCGACAGGAGGATTGCGGACTGTCGCTCTTAAAACCCCATCATGTTCCCGCTCTGCGGGAGGGCCGCCGACCGTCCGGGACGGGCCGGCGACCCGCACACGTTCTAAATCTCATACGTTTCGTTAATTGTTCATGTTGTGTTATTGTTCTTACTGTTATATTTATTGCATGCTTCGTGTCCTTTAGTGTGTCTGGGTTGGTTTCGCTCGTTAATTGTTCATGTTGTGTTATTGTTCTTACTGTTATATTTATTGCATGCTTCGTGTCCTTTATTGTGTCTGGGTCGGTTTCGCTCGCATTACTTGTCGGAGTTCTTGTTCAGCCGAGGTCGGCTGGGTTTTCTCTACGGGGGAGGGTGGTGTAATGCGGGCATAAACGACCTTCCGGATGTGACGTCACGGGGGGGAGGAGTTACGTCACGTGGGGGTAAGGGTTCAGGTCTTAAAGGGGAGAAACCGGAAGAGGAGGGGAGTGATTGGAGACTGGGCAAGAGTGAGGCCACGCAGGGCGAGGGCTGGGGGAGTGGCGACATCGCCACACACACAGAGTACGGTCGGCACCGTCGGCCAGCGGTGACCGACCCCGGAGGAACGGGGAGCAGCGGTGAGGCTGCAGCGAGAGCAGCCGGGGAGGCTGCACAAAGGGATCAGCAGCGGGGCTGCTTCGGAGGAGAGAGACAGCAGCGGTGGGGCTGCGTCGAGGGCAGCCGGAGAGGCTGCACGAAGAGGTCAGCAGCGGGGCTGCTGCGGGACGGAGGAAGGCTACAGCAGCGACAACAGCGTCGGCCGCGGAGCGGAGGGTCTCTGAGAGAGAGCCGTGTGGGAAAGAGAAGACGAACCCGAATAAAGGACACCAAGCCAGATACCGTGGTCGAGTCCTTTATTACACTTGTATGCTCGAGTGGCTGTAAGGCTGGCTGCGTGGCTTGCCGACTCGAGAAGAAGAGAAGAAGGTGTCAGTTTTGTTGCCAGATAAAAGGGTCAAAAACCAATTATCATATTTTTTACTGGCAAATGAGGTTCCAATAGTGTAAATGCTTACCCCGAGCTCTCATACTCTGATGGTGCATTGTCTTTGAGTTGTGCGCCTTTTGGCATCATCTGGTCGAACCCATGTAAGACTAGGCTCTAAGGAAAGCTGTCTCGGGTGTGGACCAATCAACTTCAAGGACAGTGCATACATTATCAGAGTTATGTTTTTTGTTTGCATTATGACTGCAGGTATTGTGGTCTATGCAAACATGACTCCTTGTAAAAAAAAGGTGTCAGTTTTGTTGGCAGATAGAAGGGTAAAAAACCAATTATCAAGACCCCAACTGTTGTCCTCTTCCCCCCTTTTATGCCTTCCCACATCAAAGAGATCCCTCTCGGCCAATCAGGCCCCTTCCCTGCGTGTCTCATCCCTAGGTGTTCCTTCAGCCCGCTCGCTGCCCCGCCCCCACCACCGGGCTCGTCTACTCCTTTAGCCTTTAGTCCATTGTCTATGCGCCTGCCCTCCTCGCGCCCCCCTCCCCCCCACCCCCCGGGTGTGCTCTCACCGCAGTTGCTCAGTGGGCTCGCCGTGGCTATACAATTTTAAGTTAGTCCACGGCGCCGCAGTGCAATTCGACCTGGGGGGAAACCGTGGAACACCCCCACGAGGGGGGCTCTCGATTGAAAACCCAGAGGCCAGGTGACCCCCCTCCCCCCACGAGGCCCTACGTGGTGCAGGTGTGTGTTCAGCAGGGTGCGTGCGTTTGTGTGGGGGGTTTGCGAGGGGGTGGCAATGCTGGCAGAGTGGCTCTGTGGCTGTGGCACCACACTCCTTTTGCCTTTGTTGTTTCAAGGGAGGAGTTCACAGGCCTCCGTTACTGTGTTTTTTAGAACGCACTAAATCTAGATATACGTAAAAAGATAACTATTTCATAAAATATAGGCGATATCGCTATTAAGATTTTTATTTTAAATGGCATATATACAACAGCCCAAATGATGGTGATAGGTGTGGCACTAGAAGTTACTTTTTGATGGAGTTAAAAAAGTGATCGGATGCTGCTGAGGCAGACTCCATCTCCTCAGCAACCCGTGACCAACACCCATCTTTGCAGCGCCGAATAGGTCTCCAAAGCTCCAAGCGACGGCTGCGGTAAGCCTCCTCATTCTCTGACATGGGATGCTGTAGACCGTGAGAGTGAACATAACTTCAACCGTGATGATGGGTACAAACTGAGTAATCATTGGAAAGATGTTATTAACCATGTAAAGTCTCTGAACTACGTGGTCAAAATATATGTAAAATAATGTGGGAATCAGAGGACATCCCTGTTGCACCCCAAAGTGTACAGGGAATGGCTCTGACTCACGGCCACATAGTTTGACGCAGTGCCGCTCACCATCATGAAGGTCCTTAAGGATGGTGAGCAGTGGGTCAGGCAGTCGGAAAACACGAAGAACAACCCAGAGGGCAGGCCTACTTATGGTATCATAGGCCTTGAGCAGGTCAATAAAACACACGCATGGACTAAGACGCACACATGGACCTACAAACATGCAAAGAAATGGAGTTATACTGACTAACATGGAGGCATGCAGACACAGCGACTAACATACACGCACATGGACTGAGACACACACACACATATGGACTGACACACACAAACACATCGACTTACAGACACACACACACATATGGACTGACACACACAAACACATCGACTTACAGACACACACACATATGGACTCACACACACATAGACATGCACATGAGATACGCACACATGGAGTTACACACACATATCGACGTACACACATACAGCGACTCACACACATACATAGAGTGACACACACATTGCCGTACACACACATACACATGTGGACTGTCACACAGACATCCACTTGAGATATACACACATGGAGATGCACACACATATATGGACGTACACACATACAGCGACTCACACACACACACCGACTCGCACACAGCGATACGTGGAATAAAACACACATTGATGTAAACACACATATGTACTTACACACATATGGACTAAGACACACACACATTAACTTACACACACATAGCCCTACGCACACATAAACATATGGACTGTGACACACAGACATCTACTTCAGATACACAAACATGGATTAACACACATATGGACTCACACACAGACGCATTGACTTACACACACGCATCGAGTGACACACACATGTATAGACTTACACACACATATGGACTAACACACAAACATATGAACTGACACACACATACACATCGACGTACACACACACAGATCGACTGACACACACACATGGACTAACACACACACATAGACACTTTGACGTACACACATGGGGCGTTGTCCGTTCGAAAAAGACAGACACCCACATGGACTCAAAGACACACACATGGACTCACACACACACACACATCGACGGGCACAGCAATCCCCGATGATGGCACAGCTATCAGTATCGCAGTATTACGTATGAGTAAAGAGCGTGACGTGAGTGATGGAAACAATATAAATGCATTTAAGAAATAAGCTGAAATCACAGACTGGCAGTAGACCGTGGCAGCGTCATAGAAGTGCAGCAAAAAAAGGGGAAATTGAGCAACCCAAAAATCCAAAAAGAGTTTTGTGTACACAAACATAAATATTGTAACATTTTTTGGACTCATGGACTTACACACACACGCTGTCGCCTCGACAGACCTGGTTTTCACCTGAGGACGGCTGCTTGCGTTGTGGCCGAAACGTTGTGAGAATTATTTTATTATGTTTTATTTTTCATTATTATTTTATTACTTCCCTTCTACGTGACTTTACCGAAAAAAACAAGAAGATTATTGTAACATGTCAACTTGTTTCATAATGGTAAACAATGAACCTGAGTTGTTATCTTCACACAAGCATAATTATTGTAACATCTGTGAACTTGTTTCATAATGGTAAGCAATGAAGCATATTGTTTATCAGCACACAAACATTATTATAGTAATGTTTGTGAACTAATGTGTTTAACAATAGTAAACAATGGACTTGAGTTGTTAGCGTAAGAAGCAAGAAACTTTGTATTTACCATAGGCGTGTTGAGGCCTTGTGCCATGCGTAGCCCCCGTCCTGGCCTACGTTGGCGAGGCGGCGGAGTTGGCACTTTGGCAGGCTAGGGGCTGGGCCGATACCCCCCCCCGCCCCCCCCAGCATCTCCTGGCCGTGCAAGAAGAATGCTATGTAAGCAGTAAAATATTATTAGCTGCGGAGTCTGTAGTATAAACTGGACGCATCGTGTTGGGGGGGGAGCGAAGAGGACACTCTGAAGAAAAATCCGCAGCGTGATGTGTGTACGACTTGCCTGTAAAACGCGCAAAAGAAAATGTCCTCCGTGAGCTTGAGCGAACGCGCATGACTTGGCAGGGTTCGCCCTCCCCAACGCAATTGGCGTCACTTGGTACAGTCGATGGCGCGCAATAACTAAATAATTAATAATAGAAACGGAACAAATGTGTTAATTAAACGACTTTACGGATGGGAAAACGGAATAGCCTATTCCCACCGCGGGGCTTAGGGCGTGCCGCCCGACAAATTTTTTTCTACGTGAAGGCCACTGTCCGAGAGGCACATCCCCCGCAAGCGCGAGCGTGCGGAGACTTTTATATATAAGAAAGAAAAGAAAACATAGAGGTTTTTGGGTTAGAGTGCGTAAATATGAACTGCTAAACACCACCCGATACAGCCAATTACGAAGGTTTGTCACGTAAACAAAACATGTCAAATCGTTACTAGTGCAGCACACCGGTGTGTTGGAGAGTAAACCCACTACGATTTGTTTACGTTACAAACCTTTACTAATTTAATGATACATTTATATTTACGCGATCTCACACAAACAAAAATCTCTCTTATGAATTATTTAATGTTGCTTCCAATATTTACACGAATAATTTACAC